>NC_134185.1:11361629-11496367 GCF_964188355.1 Buteo buteo | reverse complement strand
AGGCGTGGAGGCACTAGCAATCCTCCAGCCAAACCCTGCTCTATCTTAGCCCAGGAGAGCATCTGCACCACCTCCTCCTTCTACACACCCAGGGCAGGCAGGGGCACGGCCAGGCCCTTAGGGATCTCATTCCCAAAAGAGAAGCCCCACGTGTTTTTTTCACCACGGATCATGCAAATTTGGGCCATGCCCCATCGCTTCTGCCTCTCTTGCTCCTGGCCCGCTGCCCAGCTCGCACACTGCATTGAGGAGCCCTTTGCAGAGCACGGGCCCTGCAAAGTCCTCCACTGGGGAGCCCTTCTCTTTTCTTCCCATCATTCCTTCCCAGAAGATGGGTCTAGGAGTTTAGCCATGATGCTGGACTACCTCTTTTAGCTGCCCTGCTCTTTGTGCTCAGGAAATCCTCTTTTGCAGCTTAAAGCCAGAAAGAGAGTGCTGTGGTTATCCAGTCTGGTCTCCATAACCGGGTTCATTGGGCCTCCCAGGACCAAGCCCTTCTTGAAGAAAAGTGTATCTCTGAGAAATGGCTTTTGTGTGAGAAGAATTGCAGGGTGATAAGGAAAGCCCATCCCTGAGACTGAGCGCTGTGCATGGGAGAATGTCACCCCACAGAGCAGAAATTCTATTATTGGATACAATTGTTGGAATTTTGATCTTGAAACAAATACTGCATACTCATTTACAGAACAAAACCATCCATACCTCAGTCATATTTCATCATTACGGCATTGCAGCATTTTGGAAATTTTTTTTTAAGTTTGAGGCTAGTAATACTGTAGATGGAAAATGCAGAACCAGCTTTAGAAACGATTTCTGAGTCTAATCAGGCCCCTGGAGATGAGGAAGTGACCACATTAGTTTCTAGGGCTGTCTTTGGCTACAGCATCATTTCCTATTATGAACTAGTCCAGAGTGGCACAACATCAGTGGGAATCAGACACGGGTTTTGGGGGTCTTTGCAAATCCCTAACCTTCCCAGTAACCACCATCCTCTTCCAAGTTCCTCTAGCACCAGCTGCCATGCTGTGCTCTCTGCGCACTATCAGCTGGACCATACAGAGCTACATCAGAGAAAGATGCTATTAATCATCCCAGAAAGGACCATCAAACCATTTCTCTGACACAAGGCAACAATAATATTACTGAGCATGGAGTTAGGTTGATGTCAATACCAAGCAAACCAGAGCTATGCCAGTGGGACTAGTAAAACAAACAGTTTTATCTTCTTCAAACAGGCTTGAGGAAAAAGCAAATGTGTATCAGCTCTCTCCTGCAAATATCAGAGGCCTTTCAGGATGTGGAAGCACTATATATTCCCCTTTCTTCCCATCAGTACTTCCAAGAGGCTAAACCTACTAGCCCAGCCATGATATTGGACTGCCTTCTTCAGCTGCTCTGCTCCTCATGTGATAGAGTCTAACACCAGAAGGGCACCACTGTGACTGTCTTTTCTGATCTCCTACATAACCTGCCTCAGTTGACCTCCTGGAAGTGATCAAAGGTCCACCTTTAAGAAAAACACCATGAATGTTAAGTTTCCTGTGAGGGAGAAACCACTTCAACCTTGGTTGAAGTCATTGAAGTCCAGTGACTATTATGCTCACAATAAGAAAATGCACCTTATTTTTGTCTGAGTTTGCTTACTTTCGGCTTCCACCCACTGCTTTTTCTGTTCATCTGCTAGAACAAAGAGCATTCTGCCACCGAATACCTGTCCTTATCCAGGCAATGCTAAGCAGTGACCAGCCCTCTTCTCAGCCTTCTTTCCAATGGGACAGACAGAGGGAGGCCCTGGAGACTTTCTAATGTGCTGCCACTTCTGCTCCCAGATCTGTGACTTCACATTAGACATGTGCTGAAGCACATGTTGTTCGTTTGCACCCAGCTGAACAACCAATCCTCCTATGACCTGACCTTAAACATTCTCTGTTATCATCTGCAGATGTCATCAGCAATGGGCCCTCCTTCCACAGCATCAATAACATGTTCAGTAGAAACACCATTTTGGATAATGATTTGTATCTGTGCTTATGGATTGATCCCCAGCAGTCACTGAAGACAAATCTAATGATGTTTGGGCAGATCAGAACCAAGAAAGTAGGTCTTACATACGGGACAGAGGATCTAGTCTAAGAAGCAGTGGTCCCAGAAAAGACGAGACAAGAAAGCAGGTTGAACACCAGGTCCTTGGGACACTGTGACCTTTGCTGGCAAATCTGATCCCTCTTTAATGAGGAGATCTTGCCTGCCCTGTAGGTAGAAATCTGGCAGGGGTAAGCCTGAAACCCTGCTTCCCAAGTGGCTTCCCCTCAGGAACAATCCCTTCTGCCTATAGACCGTAGACCAACCTGGGTGAGGAGGACATGCCCAGTGAGGTCTCCCCTGGCTTCTGAGGCGGGACGTGTTGTTCCAGATGGAAGGTAAAGTCATCCAAGTTGCTGAAATGTCTCTCCTGCACCTTACAGCGTGTGGGGAAGCTGGCAGGAATGGCAAGCAGATTGGGAGGGAGTGGGGGATATGTTAGTGCAACGTGATGCGAGTAGAAATTACATCGCACCAAGCTTTGATGTCTCCCCTAATAACCTCTCAGAGACAGTTTTTCTGATTTCCTTTCTCATACTGTCACACAAATAGATTAGATTTTGCTTACAGATAATCTGACCCAGGCTTCACCAAAACCTAAGGCTCTCTGAACAGGGCACACTGGAAGTTTGTTAGTATAAGTTACACTTCAGCAAAGCTGAATGTTGCATAAAGCGGCTTTTTTTTGACCAGCGTTGAATCTGAATGAACTCCTCTTTTGACTCAGCTTTCATGCCCTGGAATCTAAGACCTTACGTCCCTGTTTTTTAAAGGGACTTAGTTCCCGTCTCACTGAAAGTGAAATCAGGGCTGATTAATTCTGTTGACTTGGGTGCTGTGCTGTGAACAGGAGATGTCTTTTAATGTAGCTCAAACTTCTTTTAAAAGTGTATCTAAGGAATAAAAGTGAATGATGAGGTTGTTCTTATGTATTCTTAGTGTTGCCAGGGAAACCATTTCCTGCCTGTATTTATCCCAATTCATCGCTGTTTTTTCAGGGAGGGGAGGTAAACCTTCCAAAATAAACAGACAATACTCTGAAATGAAGGTACTTATTAATGAGATGGGGTACCCCCAAGATACACAGCATGGGCTCTGGTACTTTTCCAGTTGAGGTTACTAGTTGAAATACATCCCAAATTAATAGCTTCTGAAAAAAAAAATTGATATAATGAATGGACAGTCTGTATTGCTGGTGGTCTGTGTCTAGTCCATCTTGGACAGGGCTGTATCTGGGGAAAAAAAAGTATTAATCAGTATTGTTGTGTGCAGCTGGCCCTTGAAGTCTATTCCTACCTAGAGCTGGTTCTTCCAGACCAGACTTAACACACATCTGGAAAGCATTGCAGGGACTTGACAATCCTGTAAGAGGCACTTGTGGTGAACCCACAGAAGCACTTGTGGTGCTCACCGAGCACCTTGCAGAGGATCTGAACCCCATACAGGACCCACAACACAACTGCCTGCCACGGACTGACATAATGTGGCCAGGATCCTTGTTCCTCAGGAGTGAACCGAATATATCCTCAGAAAAACAACAGAGATGGAAAGAAACACGTGCAGCTGCCATTGGCTTGGTGGGATTGACTGCACTTGAGAAAGGGTGCCCATCTCCTTCCCTCTTCCCAAGAAGGAGTCCAATACTGAAGGGGAATGGTTAGACCCATGTTTATGCCATTAACCTAGAGCTTAGTTTCTCATTTTTCATGTGCTCTGTGACCTCACCCCACGAGAAGCGGGTAATAGCACTTCTCTATCTCACAGAGGAGTAAATACATAAAAGACTGAGACATGGAAATATCTTCTCCTTGAGGACTAAAAACTTACTTTCAGTGGCATATTGGCCTGTGTTATCAAAAATGACAGCACTGTAATTATCCTCCTGCCTTCTGTCCCCAACAGACAACACATCACTCCCCTTGCAGCTCGTAAGTCCCTGGCAGCAAGTAGCTCTCTCAGATGGGATCCCCCTTTCTGAAGATGTGGAGAGCCACCTTGTCCTGGAGCAAAAAAATAGCCCTGGGACCCTCAGCCAGCAATTTGCACGCAAGCTCCATGCAGACCCGATGGGCTGGTGTCCGACGTGCGGCACACCACGATGTACAACGAGAAAGCACAAGCATGAGGACCAGGAAGCTGGCCACCGGGGAGTAACACTGGAGGCCAAAACCCATGGTGATGGGGCCAGCAGGAGGGAAAGCAGGGTGGAGAAAAAGGTAACCACGCTTGCTCTCATCATCTCTGTTCAGGTGTTCATATCTCCCTACCGTGTTTTCCATTTTGCTGTCTTAAACATTCCTCATCATGTCAGAGCAAGAGTTTAGTGGGAAAACCCTCATCGAGAAGATTATATGCAAATACATTAAAATCTGAGCATATTGCTAGAGACTTATGTTGTGGATCCCGTGGGTGTGTTTGGCCTGTAGCTTTTCAACCGGAGAGCACTGGTTGGGCTGAAACCCTAACCCTGTGAAAGTCAAGGGCGTTCTTCCAGTGACTCCAGTGGGTTGGGGATGTGGCTCCTCGCGTTTGGTGCCCGAGCGTTTTCGCTGACATGTGAAGGGGGTGGCTGGCCTGGCAGGCACTCTGCCTGGCCGTCAGGCTTTGCAGGACCGTGGGACGGGAAACGACGAGGGGGGTGATGAAAGTTTGGGGAGGAACTGGGCCCTCGCAAGTACCCAGAACATCCTGCCATTTCTTCTCCTTTCCTAAAAGCACAACCCAGTGTGCAACCAGCTCCCTCCTGGGGAGACAACTGAAGCGGTGTTTTGAAACACAGGCTCCCAAAACAGTGCAAACTTCTGCATGGGGCCTTTTCTGTTTCTGAGAGGGTTTACTTTGTTTCTCTCAATTGCCAGCAAGCTTAGACTGTCTCATTAAGCCAAAAGGAAAGTAGTGACAAAGGATTTAAATGATCAGCTTTTAAACCAACCTAAATGAAAAAGATAAAACAGCTTTATGAAGATAGGCCATCCGTCTGCAGATGTCACAGGCTGGGTTAAATTAGGCAGTCTCACCACACCCCTGCATATGAGATAGCTCCGAGAGATAGCTTAGCACATATTTAAACCCAAAACAAAAGCAAACACGCGAAACTGCTCTAAATTCTGGGCAGAGAAGAGGGTGGAGTTGCCTATGCATTTTCTGGGAGGGTAAGACTCCCTTCCCATGCCCTCCGCTGGTGATGGTGTCCCCTGGGGCATCAGCCCGGGGGCTCGGCACAGGGAATGAGCTGCCAGGGGCACGGCTGGTGGGGGAATTTCTGGTCCTGGCTTCCAGGGAACACACAGGGCACTGCACCCTGCACATCGCCTTGAGCACGGGGCATGCGTAAGGCGAAGGAGCAGGGGGGCAACACATGGAAGCAGACCTGTTGGATTCAGGTCAGAAAATGTAACTGCCTGCATAGCTGTGCTGGCTCAGGGTGAGAAAAAACATCGTGCTTCCCAGCCCACGGAGCCGTCCCAGGCAAACTGGGGTGTGCACACAGCAACTCCATCAGCAGAGACCTTTTGTCAGCTTACTTTCAGGGAGATCATCGTCAATAGCTGCCAACACAGACATGGCTTTTGGAGCCCTCGGCTGCACTGCCATCACGCCAGCCTTGCTCAATGCCGGTACTCAAGGGCAGACCTTGAGTACTCAGCGCCTGGGACGTGGGTTATATCTCAGTCTTACATCCCGAGATGTAAGAGCTCTGCCAGACCTCTGCTGACCCTGCACAGAGCCAGCCTGGGCTGCCTCAGCACCACCTTGCTGGAGCCCGGGGGACCACCTCCACGGACGCCCACGGGCTTAGGGACAGGTTGGGGTCCTGAGCCTGGCCCAGCATCAAGCCAGTGTCGGGACACACACAGGGAGAGAGCAGCAGGGCTCCTGGGGTTGAGCGAAGGGCAGCAAAAAGGAGGTGGGAGCAGGGCTGGGGACAGGGCAAGGAGCTGCACCCAGGCACGTACAGAGCATTGCCAGGCAGAAAAAAGCTGAGAATTGTCATGTGGGCAATCCCTGGAGAGGAAGCCTGACACATCCTGAACCCTCACCGTGTCTTAGGTAAACCCAAGTATGTTCTTGTAAGTAAACACGACTGACCTAACTTTATCATACTTTGCACCTCCTACCTACAACAACTTGCATGATGCTCAAGGCTCGTAGCTATTTGGATCCAAAAAATCATTTGGAAAGCTATGTTTGACCTAGATATAGCACTGATTTTGGTCCCAACTGTTTATACTAAGGGATTATTAAACATACAGCATAAGTATTTTGAGTATATAATATTGAACTATTAAAAAGGCTTTTGTTTAATGGTATTTAGAGTAGTTCTTAAATCAAGACCTAGTCTGTTTTTTGACAGTATTATCCCTGCAATTTCTGCTGCTCAGTCGATGGAAGGATGAAGTATCATTACGGCTTCTTGCCAACATGCACTATGATGCAGTTAATTAAAGAAACATAAAGTTCATGTGCGATGCTAAAGATCACCTCTGCGCCTCTAAATGCACATTGGCATTAAATCAGCTGGGTAATGATGGGATAATTTTGTTCGCCATTTTAAGCTGAGGTTTATCCAGTCCATTATAGGAAGGAAATGTCATCTTATGATTTAGCTGAAGGTGATGTCAGACTGCATGGTCTATAATTTAGGCCAGATTTCCAATAATATTTTGATTTGATGACTCCAAAGTATGAACTTGAATGGTCAGATTTCTGAGCACCCTTAAGCATAGGGTGCTTAAATAGCTGGAGATGCCAGCAGAGAGGCTCACAGCCTTGCTGCCCCTTTGCTGCACCATGCACCTCCTCTAGCTGGCAAAACAGCTCTGTGGGGCGGCATTTGCTGTATTTGCACGGGTAATGGCTGGGTGCACACAACGGCACCCTTGGTAGACACATGCCTGAAGAGAGACAGGCAACTATATCCAGAGCATCAGAGGTTTAATACAAAAAGTTGTAAGAAACAAACAAAAAAATGCTTGCATTGCTTCAGCACCACAAATTTAAAGTTTTCTTTGAATAAAAAAAGCAAACAAAACTCTTTAGGTTTCACATTTCACGGGTTGTCCATAATATTAGCACACAGCAGAGGCAGTAATTATTTTTTAAAGAATAAAGATACATAAACTACGTGCCAGCCGCAAAATCTCAGGGGATGATATATCACTTGCCCTCAGTCTCCACAGCCTTTGCTTGGAAGCCCATTTTACCAGTGTCTAGAACATAACTGGCCTCTGCTGTGAGTCAGGAAGAGCGTTTCTAGGCCCATACTCCAGCCCCATCATCCTTGGGGAAACACACCTTGGGACTCTGCTGGGTCAAAAGCCCAGCTCTCATCAGGGTTAACCATTTCAGGCTCCAGTTCCCATTTGCTGTTCCCATTTACCTGCCCCGCCAGCCTTGTACATCCCAACTCTCCAGTCTCTCGGGCTGTGAAGTCCAAAGTGTGAGCAAAACTCTGCAGCCATGAGGAGCTTGCACAAGGTCGAGGGAACAGGAAAGATGAAAACCCAGGCAAGCTGGGCCATGACTGGCTGCCGGATGCTGCGTCGGAGCAAGAATCGCTGAACGGTTGGACTTGGTGATCTTAAAGGTCCTTTCCAGCTTAAATAATGATTCTATGATTCTAAAATGGGAGTGTTTCCAGAAAGGGCACTGGCTGCATCATTCATTCCTGACAGAGTTATGCAGCTGTTACTTAAGCCAGTCCTTGTCATGCCACAGTTCCCCGATAGTATCAGGAACCACACGGACATTTGTCAAAACAGGATGACATCTAAAGATAGCATTGAACCTAAGGGAAAGGAATTTAAAAGAAAACAAATCACCATGGTTACAGTTTAGGGTCAGGAAAGTGTTCCCTTTGTGGGGAAACCTGACTTGGGTGACCTTTGCTGATAGGACTCCCGAGGCAGCACTAAGCTGCACAGAGCCAGCAAAAGGAAAACAAGGGAGTCTGAGCAACAAGCGAAGGTATTTTAATGTTCAAGGTTGCACAGCACAGCTGCTGCAAGTCAGACACCCCTGCGGAGCCCAAGGGCTCAGCCTGAGGGGCTCGGTGATTTGTAGCCGCGGCAGCTGGAGCCCACACGCTGCTGCAGCACTGGCAGTGAAGGCGAAAACGCCAAAACCTCCACCGCACAGCCAAGCACCTCTACCAACCCACCCAAACACCCCGGCCAAGGCACAGCTCAGAGCTGTGATCCAGCAATGGGCTGAAGCCAGCGTTGGGGTGCCTAGTGCCAAGCCAAACGCCACACAATGCAAAGCTTTTCTAAATTAGCTCTGGCTACTCACGCTTGTTTAAAATCGTTGGTGGGTTAACCTTGTACGAGCGTGTCGGCTGCTGGATGAGGTGCCACTCTGCCTCGCTGCTGCGTCGCGTCCTCCCACGAGCGGCGTGAAGGCAGCATAAGGTCAGCGGCTAATCTGATAGCGGTCGTGTGCCTGCTCTTGCCCTGCGGAATTGCAGCATGGGTTTATAAAAGCGCTCAGGGCTTCCCATGGCTTGGTGTGAGAAGCCGGCAAAGGCCAGGGCTTGCTTACCTCTGCATCTGGCACTCGGGGTAAATTGCCTTCCCTGCGTGCCCCTGGAAGCAGGAGCTGGGCAACCATCTCAACTCTTGTCAAACCCTACGCGTTGGCTGGTCTCTATGCACAAGTGCCAAGCCTTTTGCTACAGCTCCGCGGCATCTTCTCACTCAGCCCCTGCCCGTGGCCGGGAGAGGTGGGAGCAGCAGGAGCGGATCACACCTTTCGCAGTCGCTCCGTTTCCTCCTGCTGCCCCCAGCGCCGCAGCATTCCCCTGGTTTGTGGCTTCCCTGGCCTTTCAGTGATCTCAGGTCTGACCTGGAGGAGGGTTCCTGCTGTATTGCTCAGCCTGAGAAGAGACGTTGCATCTCACTACGACCCTTTAACCATCATCACAGCTACCAGGTTACTACTAGGTATCCATCTTTCATCACCATGTGAAATGATGGGATGCAAAACAGAAGGATGCTGGTGTGGGAACTGTTGGTACCATATGTCCCTGAAACTCGCCTGAGCAACATGGCTGAGAAAGTCCTGCTTTGATGATTTCAAAGAGAAAGTCCACACAAATCCTCTAGCTCCTGAACTTTTCATTTGATATTTTTGGGTGGTGTGTCCTTTTCTCCCAAGGCACCCTGTGGCAAACTATGGCTGGATGGTGTTTCTGACACTCTTTGCAACACTCAGGAGGAGACAAATATACATAAAAGCATCACTTCCTCGCTGAGCTCAAAATAGTGTCAGATAACCAAACTGTGATGAACTGATGAAAGTTTGTTCTGATGATGTAATCCCAACCACGTTAGGTAACACTGAAGGGTGGCATTGCTGTGGACACACAGATTTTGCAATCCTCCCTTTTCTAGCTTACTCACGCACTTTAGGTTAAATGCAGCTGAACTAGTCCTTCTATTTTCAGTAAAGTCCATCCTTGTGTTTCTGACTGGTCTCTGTCCTCTTACTACTAAGCAACAGTATAGTCTTAAAGTTTTGTTTTTACTGTACACAGGTAATGGACACAAGCAACAAGCTCAACATACAGAAGCAGTGATAAAATTACTACACAGAATAGTAAGTTTAGAATTGCACCTTACACTCCAGCCAGTGGTGGGTTTCTCTGTAGTGTGAAGGAAGATAGTAAAGGTGCTTTAGCTCTCTAAAACGTACCTCTGTTAACACCATCCAGTGCTGTGACTGCTCTGGTGTCCCATATCCTTTTTCCCAAACGCTAAATCAGCATTTCAGCTATGTAAACATTAACTAATTTTTTTTTTTAAATCAACAGTTCAAAGCATCTGACTAAAATTCCCTTCAGCTTTCACTTCCCACTCTTCTGACATCATCCTTTCAGTATCTCTCCAGCCATCACAGAGTCAAGCCAGAGGGGAAGACTGAACAAATGCAGAAACAGACAATGAACTTTCCCAGAATTTCTTCATCTGTTGCAAATAAGTCAGCCAGTAAAATGCAACGGAAAAGGACAAACTCTTTGCTATGTTTTTAATTTGCTACACACCTTCAAAACATGAGTTAAAACTACAAATGGTTATACTGTGTATAGCAGAACCAAACGCATGACTGAGGTTACAAACAGATTTTATTGTTTACATGTGGCCACTGTGTAACATAAAGCACCCGACCATTTCTTTCCCCAAACCAGTTATATCAATACATCAGAAGGCACTGGGTATTTTGCAGTCGGTTTTCATTTTTTTTTCAGAACTATGTTGCAATACAGTTTTTAGCACGGAAATTTATCAAAAGTATTTACAGTTGGTTGAAAGTTCAAAGGGGCAAGATAGGAATTCAGATTAACGGGAAATCTAAACAAATGTAAAGGAAAATGAGGATCAGATTCCAAAAACTTTCTAGTCTACATCGCAAGCCTAACAAATGTTCTTGATTTGTGTTGGTTGTTAAAGAAGTGTAAATTCCATGATAAATTGATGTAGCTCCTGGGATGAATAAAATCAATAATGTAATAACATTGAGTTAATACCAAGCTGACGTTGATTGAGAATGAGTGCATAGAATTTGAGGTCTCCTTCCATGCACAAGGAGATATTAGTAAATCAGAGCCAGATTTCCAATTAAACCTTGTTATTTCAGGGCAGACTAGAATAAAATAATGTGTGATGAAGAGAGTAGGCTGAGAGTAAAGCTATTCAGGTGGAAACTGAGTGTTCAGGGAGTCTATGATTCCTGAATGGGAGCATGTGAAGAACTCAGTAATGCCCTCAGAAGGCTTGCAGAAACTGATTCGTTTGTGATGTCTTTTCCCATAGTTATTTCTACACAGGCAAAGCCAGTGGAGATAGATTAGAAGCAAAAGACCTTTACTCCAAGGAATGGGGCCCCAGTTCACAAATTAGTCTTTGCAATTTGTCTCTGATTTAGATGTATATTATTGCATTCCCTTAGCATATGGTGAAACTGGTTGATGAATGGTCTTGCTCCAGCTCATAGCCGACTTGTTCCCTAGGCAGGTTCCGTGTCCTTGCTGCTTAGATTTTACCCCTGTCAGGGCTGGAGCGTCAACACCGAGTGATCTCTAGTCCTCTCTTGATACTTTGCTCAGAGCAACTGAGAGCTAATGGAAGGAATTTTTCGCTACACTAACTTAGACTTCAAATCCTCAGTAAGGTTTAGATAGCTAGGAGTTACAAGGAAATTAAAAGAAAATGCAAAATAAAATGAGTGTGGGCAACAGAATGAGCAAATGAAGCCTGGTTTCTTCTGTCTTTCTCTCTGTCCCTCCTTTCCCCTTCCCTCCTGGGACCCTCTGATATCTGGTAAGACTTCTGTTTCAGCAGAGGTGACATTTGAATTATTTGCTCCCCCAATTTTCTGGAAATTTAATGTAACTTTGATATCACTGAGGCCTCTACATTTCTGCTATACTTAGCTGGAGTTGGGCATCAGGGTCAGAAGTCACTGGGCGGGATGAAGAGGCAGACACACATACACAGGACATGAACTGTAAGCCGGGTTTAAAAAAAAAAATAATGTTCCCTTTATTATGATAAATGAAGTGGATTTGTTTTGAAGCAGGGAAAGGAGAATGCCTGCACAAGCTCAGGGTGCTGCTGGGTCTCAGCAATTGCCTTTTGGAGCAAATGTGGGGAGACTGCAGGAGCAGCGTGAGGACGGCAGTGACTTGCCCGCAGGTATGCAGAAGGCCATCACAGAGCCAGACCTCGGGTTTGTCACTTCCAGCCCTCCGCCTTGAGAAAACACAAACAAAAGTCTCTCGTTTCCTACGGCTGTGACACACATCAGCTGGATGACTCCTCTGACAAAATATTTAGATATCTGTTCAGACAGATCACAACCTCACCATCTAAAGAAAATCTCTCCCCGGGCAAAGACCCCATCGCTGCCTTAATGAGTGATTCCTTCATGCCCGGGGTTCGCGGCAGCCTCAGACTCTCTGCGATGGCTGTGTTGGGATCTGTGCTGCACGCACCACTGGTGACGAATAATTCCTTGACCAGCTACCAAACTCTTCAGACTGACCCCTATGCATATATGTTCCGAGATGTATTGGACCCGAGGATTTCGCAGGATGACCACCTGACCTTGCTTCCACTTGATCCCCCGCAAGTTTGGTCACTGGCCTCTGCAGAAGGGGGAGATGAACGCTCCGTGCTCCCCAGCGTTTCCTGTCTGATACCGGTGTCTTCTAATTGCAATTCACTGCTGTGTATAACTATAGAGGCTGATAAGTAATGAGGGAGGGAAGGTGTCAGACACAAATGCCCTTGAAATAAACTATTCTAATGATACCACATCGGGATCAAGAGAAACACATTATCCTCAAGTTTGTGTGAATGAACTGGGGTTATTTGGCAGCTCTGTAACTCATTCAGCTTTTTTTCCTCTGAGTAGAACACCAAACTCATTCATTATAGTTGGCTTCAGGGCTCTTGGGAGCCACCCTGAAAGCTCTCCATCTTCAGCATGGACAGCTAATCTGGACAAATAATTTCAAACAATTTAAAGAACAGTTTGACCCCCTAGGTAAAATAACCGAAGGTTAAAGGGACATCTTGGTGTGTATCTGCAGAGAATATAAATTAAGCTGTTTATTCCTTCTCTCTGGAGCCTGTGCAAAGTTCAAATTCAGTTTATAAGCTTATCACCAAAATTCACTTTATAGAGTACCTTAAACATAAACTCCCACTCAGTCCGATCAAAGCTTTTCCATCATGAAGCAGCTGAGCTACAATCAGTTCCCTTGTTCAGTCAGCCAAGTCAATGTTCTTAATCAGTAGGAAAACATTAGAAGTCAAATGGTGGTTTTTAATAAAACTAGTTTGATCAGCTTCCAAGGAGGCGGCAGAGGTCTATGGAAAGAAACATTCCTGCCTGCTTCTAGAAAATGTATGTGAGCCCTGTAAAGTGCCAGGCTCCGAGAGGACCCTGTGGCTTGCTGATGACTGACCTCGTTATCCTGGGAGGAGGGTGCACCCCCTCACCCTTCACTCAATTCACCTCCAGCCTGAACTCTTTGAGTTCCCTACTCCTAAAAACTCATTTATCTCAGCTCCTTCCACTGGATAATAATCAAGCCCCTGGGCTTTGCCAGAGATCAAAGTATGACTGCTCCAGTTGTCTCCGTTTCAAAATCTATTGCTTCTTTAGATGCTGTTGTTGCTTATTCAGACAAAGCCACCTTATCCGGAAAGGAAAGTCCACAGCAGCTGCAGATTAGACAGGGCAATGTTTAGGAAGTAATGTATGCGGCGCAGCACTCATCTGTCTTTCTGGGCACTCGCTCAGTTGCTTAAGAGAGAGCGGACATACACCCAAGAGCATTGCATGGACACAAGCGGCTGTCCCCGACCGCTGCTTGTTGGTAGTGCTGCTACAACTCTCTTCCAAACACGGGCCCATAGGTGACAGCCTCTGCTCAGTGGTCACGCCACACACACCCAGATGTGCCCCACAGATCAGCACATCTGGCTGAAAGCTAATGTCTTCCTTTGAACTTATTGAACATACAGTCGATACTTGCAGCGGGACAGAAGGAGCTCCCTGAAACCCACACCCCTACAAAGCCCAGACAGGGAGAAGAGCCACGTCCTGGGCTGTCTGGTCCAGGACATCGATCCGCCTGAGCACACCAGGGAATCAGTTATATTGCCCAAGGCTTCAGTGTGATTTGGGCTTGTCACACAGGTGGATCTCCCTGCATTACAATATGGAAGAATCAGGACAACACTGCCTTGTAATCAGGTCCCTGACGGGCTCCCAACCTTCCTGATTCTTCTGTGCTATAAATTATCTTATTCCAGCTCTTCAAGCACTGACTTCCAGAAACCATTTTACTACCCAAAGAATAGCTCAGATATGTGCCTCTACATGGCTGAAATAGAGATGATCAAGAAACATTTATGGCACAAAGTACCAGTGGGGAAAATGAGACTGTTAGGAAATAAAATTATTCTCTGGATTAGCTCTGGACTGCAAATGTTTAGAGCCAGAAAATTAAGTGAATTAAATTCTGATCCATACAATTAAGTTACAGTAAGAAGGCAGCAGGGCCATTTTAGATTCATGTGCTGGGAAAAAGAAAAAGAACTAACTACTGAAGATGCACTTCTGCATTCATGACATCCTCTCCTCCCTCCAAAAGGCTGTTAACAGAAGAGGGTAATAAGACCAATGTAACTGAGACTGAGCAATATTGACAAGACCTATTCACACATGCAAACCATCAACAAACATTTCAACCAGGAAAACTAGCCAAATTTGGCAGGAGGAGCCTTTTTTGCCCTTGGAACTATGCTTGAAATGAAGCATTACTTGCAGTCATCAGCTTTGTTGGACACATCACTATCCCAATGCGTTTCACCACTGAAGCCATAATCTCTCTTCAGGATAATTTGGGCAGATTCTTCTCTCCCCAAGGAGCCATTAGGAGGCAGGAGGGATATGTCCACACACCAGCTGGTGCCAGGAGCTGACTGATAGGAAGGAACCTCCAACCACAAGGTTGGAGTGGGGAAGAAGGAGGCATTTAACAGAAAATTTTCTTTTCCATTTATTTGTATTTTGATGGTTTATGCATCTGCAGATATTTGATCACTTTAAAGAACTTCAAATAAAAGACAGGAAAAGGAGCTGCCCCACCCTACCAGTTTGTTATGCATACTACCAATTCAGGCAAGTAGAACTACTCCCACAAAGGCTGAACAACTGAGCCCTAATCCATTCACAAAATAAGATCAGGAGGAAGAAGGCTGCTGAAGTTGTCAGTGATTCCACACTTTTGAAAATAGGAGCAGTTCCTTAGGTTCCTAAAGACAGACTTGTGATGAAATCTCTACACCCACTTGTTAAAATCTTTATCTGATGCCCTAGCAATATCCTGTGAGTAATCTCTAGCTTCAGGAACTACGTGGATCATGTATTTTTGTCCTGATGTCACTATCACTTTCATAAATAGAGCACAGTCCTGTTTTTTTCCAAATCTCCAACTGAGCAGGTGAGGTTGGGAAGATGCACATGGAAGCCCACAAATCTCAAGAACCTCTCCCCAGGCTGCTGGCTACCTGCTGATAATCCACCCTCTCTCCAACCATGTCACACAATGTCTGTAAATCTACAGAAGTCTATAGACTATATGTCTAAGTGCTGCAGCCAGTGCTTTCTTATAGAAAGTATTCAATGCAAAGGAAAAGGTAAGAGAACTACTAGTTAAAGAAACAGAAATGAAGCACTGTTGTATCTCATTTTTGCCTTGTTAAGTGCCCATCAGGCTTATCAGCTTTGCCTTGTTAAGTGCCCTTCAAGCTTATCATCCTCCTTGTGCATCCTCCTTTCTTATCACCACACAGTGACAGGCAACTCTGGATTTTCCCTCTGCAAGCCTGATCACCTTACCCATACCACTGATCTCCCAGCCCTGACCAGGTGTGACCACCCACCTTGGCACCCACACAGCCCATTGCCATCTTGGTGCTCCTGCCCAGCTTCTTCCTGTTTGCTAACAGAAGTATGTTTGTGCTCAATTATAACTGCCATGCTATTGAATCGCTGACAGATACAGGACAGGAGTTGAGTCAGGAGATTTCTAGGAATAGTACATCTTTCTTATGCTGCTGAACTATCTCGCTCTGAAATGCTTGTGAATTAGGGATTTGAAGAATCCATTTGTTATTGTATCCACTGAGCAAGATGCATCCTGATTCTGAGTAATGAGATCTCCTTATTCAAATTCCTAAAAATGAAAAATAAATGCCTTGTTGTTGCAGTTCTTTGTAACATAATCAGTTGTCATTGAAGAAGGCAGTTGACAACCTGGTTCGGTTCATGTAAAGCCTGCCAACAAGACTTAGAGATGATAATTTTTGATGCACTGTTAACTCTTAGTCATGATATTTATTGCACTCTGGGTGAGATAATGACAGGTTTGATCCTGCACCTTTGAGAACAATACAGGGTTTGTCATATATTTCAGAAGAAACAGAATGGGGGGGTATCATTCTTTCTTCATTTTTGTTTCAGCCAAGTAAGAGGAATCATGTAGGACACCAACTGGAATAGTTCAGCGTAAAGCTTTCATCCTTCCCATCTCATGCTGGTCACTAGTTGTCGACACAGTTAACTAGTGACCTAGATATCCATAGGACAGTGAGACATGTCCATGTTGAGTGATTTTACCTTTGTTTTCCTACAGCATTTCTTGCACCTCCTCTAGCAGCCAGTGTGCATCGCTGTCTGAAGCAGGATACCAGACTTAATCGGTTTGGCCTAGCATAGCAACCTCCATCTTCCTATAAATAAGGAGGGTGCATTTCTTCTTCTGCCTACCAGGCTGGATGCAGTGTCTGTGCGAACACTCACCAGACAGCTCCCTCCTTGCAGCCTCCACAAAACTCAGTCCATGCTTCCCAGCCTTGCAGCACAGTGCCACAGTCTGTCTCCTGCTCCGTGACCCCGGGCTTCTGGCAGAGCTGACCGGGCAGTCTTCGGCTGGCAAAGCGAGTGGATCTGGGAAGGCAGAGCGGCAGAAAGGCAAAAAGGAGCCAAGGAGGTGTAGGGGTTGTCTCACCCACCGCAGGCACAGTTGCAGGATTGCTGCCTACCCATGCTCTGTCATCCGCGGGGCTGAGTGCAGTGTCCCTCCCATCCTGCATGAAGAATGAGTTCTCTAATGCATCACAGCCAAAGAAACTTTGGGTGCCTGCATTTAACAGGAACGAAGAGTGACAGTGTCACTTCTGATTGCAGGCTGAGGAATTTGAACACAGCAGCTTTCACGAAAGCCCAAATAATTATGCGAGGAGTGAGAGTCACAAGACTTCTGATGAAAAAAGGAAAAGGAGGCATAGTCTGAGAATATAAGGCTCAGATCCTAAGAAGAGGATCAGGTTGTGTTTATGTAGCTAGGTAGGTAGTGTGAAACATGATTCAGATGTTTTTATGAGCCAGATCCATATAACTACAAACTGAATAAAGCTGCCAGATTTCGGTGCGGTTCTGTTGTGCTTTAGGGAATCGTCACACCCCTGATGCTGTGCTGGAGAGGAAGAAGGTGACTGCCCCCCCTCTCCTCCCCAGGGAAGCCTAACTTGTCATGCAACAGCACCCATATTTTCCCAACTAAAGGCTGCAGCAGCCGCTTTGCCAGGAATGGGACAGCCACACCCCATCTGCAGAAAATAGAGGGGACTGCAACAAACACCACTTAAAAAAATGTGCAGCTCATCATGGCTGCAGGCCACAGCAGGCCATTTTCTATCCTTCAATTAGTCATCTTCCAAATGACTCACCAGTGAGCATTGCATCAAGGGGTGCAATCTGCAAGGGCCATATCTAAGTATTCATTGACAGGACTGGTAGCACCACTTTTTTGAAGATTGCCCAACTTCTCTTTATAAGGTCCCATTTTCAGTTTGCTTACAGCTCTGCCAACCCTTTATCAGTTCCAGCTCACATGTTTCAAGCTTAGTGCCTGCGTACAGCTCACTGCCTGTTTGTTGGGTTTGGGGGTTTGGTTTGGTTGAGTTTGGGGAAGATATCTTACTTTCTGTTTAACCAGTTCAGCTGTTTCCAAGAGAGATTTGTCAAAAAAAAACCCCAACCAAACCCAACCCCCAACAAAAGTTGTGACTTTCTTCCTATAATTGCTCCCTGGGGCAGAGAACTGAAATTTGTCAGACTGATAGTCCTAAGGTCATGATTCTGCCATGAAAGTCCATGCCAAATGGACTCCTGGTGGTAATCAGATTGCAAAGGAGCAACTTGTCGTGTTTCAGCCCACACAGTAGTTGAAGCTGGTCCTTCCTTACAGCAGCTACCCCCAGCTGCAGTGATAGCGTGGAAGCACTCTCATCTGCCTACAACTCAGAAAGCCCAGCAACTAGGCTGGCCAAAAAGAGCCTAATGAGAGAAAGCTGAGGAATCTGAGCCAAGCACTGGCGCAGAAGAGAAGGGCTCAGTCGCTTGGGGTTTCACACAGTGACAGAGCAGGCTGGGGACCAACAGGGACTGGTCAGTCTCAGGCCCTCTAAATTGATCCCTGTTACCACATGGCACCTACTGCCTATTTGTGCAGCACTACGACATCATCGTGAACAGTATTTCACCATCTCAGGAAGGGAGTGCTAAACTGAACAAGGCACGGGCATCGGGCGTGGGGAAGCAGGCTTGCAGGCAAGAACCTACCATCAGTGTGCAGTTTGTGGTCACCAAGGCGTCCACTCATTCCCTGTGAGGGTGAAATCTACTTGGACCAAAACCAAGAAAACGACCTGTCAGCCTGTCATTGCTATCTGCCTCTGTCATCAGTTTTCTTTTAGTCCGGAGAAATGAGCCCTGCCAATTCGTACAAACTAATTTAGAAGAGGCTCTAACTAATTTCTGGAGGTTAATATGTTCCGTATGCTCTGGATAGATATGTGAGAATGATAGGCATGTGGCTGCTTCTCGGACTTGGGAGATTGTTGCGGACTTGGGAGATCGTTACGCCAGAGAGCCACCATCAATCAATCAATTAGCATTGATTAATCAGAGGGGAGATGAAGGACAGCGAAGATACTGTAATCCTGTTTTCTGAACAATGGATCTGAGCACGTGTAAGCTCCAAGCATTCCTGAGCCATGGGCCCCGCAACATAAGGTGTCTGGAGTGGGATCAGAGACCGTGGTGGGAATAGCATCCTAGGGGAAGAGGAGCTGTATCTTGGAAGAGGAAGAAAGGCTTTCTGCAGTGAGACCGGGCAACTATGTGAAGGTAACAGTAATAAAAGAGTATGGATGATAGAAGTTAGGGGGCTAAAGCTGGAGAAGGAGAGGGAGTAAAGCAAGGGAGATTTACTTGGAGGGGGGACCAGTGAGAGGCTGTCCGCTTCCCATTCTCCCCCTTTAAGGACTGAAACAGGACTAGAGAAGTGGCCAGTCCCACCTGCTCCACAGCATATCAGAGGGCCCTTGCCACAGCCAGGCTGCAATGGGGAAAAAGCAGATACCAGTTCGTGAGTCCCCTGTTGGGGTACAGGCTGGTTCCCACAAGTGCATAGGGGTATGATGGGATGTAGCCCGGACAGGTATTTGCAGCACCAGAGGGCACCAGACAGCAAGGAGCAGGTGTTAACTGGATCCTTGGGGCTACAGAGCGAAGGGGGTAGGAACAGGGGGCTGAGCTGGAAAAGTAGACAGGAAAGGCTATATGTCCTCTGCTACTTCTACCGCCTCTGATCTGGGGATGCCCATTCCACGCATACCCCAAACGTGGCTTTGCAGAAAGCGTAAAACACTTTGAAGAAAAGGGAACCACCAGAGCTACTTCACTTTGCAAGTGTGGTGAAACTTGTGCTGTTGGGCTGTACGGCCAGCACTTGTTTACAACACTAGAAGCAATGACACACTGAGTAAACCTTTCACCCCTTGCACTGCCTCTTACAGCCCCCCCCCTCAGCCTAATGCCAAAGATACCATCTCTACTCCCCCGGTGTCTGTCACTGAAGCCATCGGCCTCAGTTGTTTTCCTGCCCTCTGTTAACAACCGCAGTGAAAAGAAAGCCCAGAGGTGCTCCCCATGACACAAATCTCTGCACTGATATGATCATTTGAACACTGGAAAAATCAGGCTTCCTTTTTTCCTCTGTGTCCTTGTGCTCTGAAATTAGATTTCCTTAGATGTAGCGTAATTAATATGAGTCCTCTCCTCAAAAAAGGCACATCAGTCAGGCTACAGACCTAACTCTTCAGCTGCGTAACAGAGAAAAGTATTACATCCTTTCTACACAGCCTGCTCAAAACCCAGTCTCGGGGCTCTAATGGCCTGTTGAAGAGAAGCAGCTGTGGCCAAAGCAGACTCCCAGTCTGGGAAATACTTGGGGGAAGAGAAAATACCCTACCTGGCATGATGATTTATGGATGCGTTCAGAGCAAGACTTTCAACTGCTCCCCAGCTGCAGAGCCATCTTCCTCTTCCTACCCTACAAATTAGATCCTCTAAGTCTGCCATTTAGCTTCTTTCCCACTAAACTTTTCAGTGAGGTCACTTCATTTTTAGCCTTGGGTTTTGTCACAGTAACTGCTCAGAGCAATAGAGGCCTCCTTTGCAGGGCCTTTCAGCTAAATTAGCTGCTTTAGCTCTGACAGCCTCTCATTTAAACTCACCTTCTTACTGCTCTGCTTGGGTTTCACAGCAAGCTGCGCCACCAAGAGTGAAAGGATGTGGTCTACCAATCACACCGGAGATTAGAAACACCTTGTTTTGGAATGAAAACTAAGAAAAATATGAGGTTGCGGCTGAATAGGAATAAGTATTCAGAAAACCTTGATGTGTCATCTTAATCATCTTCCTATTCATGAACACACTTGAAACCTCTTACAAGGTTATGATAAGGAGTCACTCATCAGTGTTACAAGAAAACAAAGCGTTCTGTTTTTTTCCGAGCAGCAAGTTACAACATGCAAGTGAACGCTGTGTGCGGAACACTTTTCACCTCCATGTTCCCATCCAGAACTGTATTTACCCTTGATAAATGATGAACTATGTCCTACAGCTGTGCTACATATTTCAGACTAACAAGGGCAGGAGTAAGGTCATACCGATTCTAGAGCGCTGTCTATCGAGAGAAAGGGACTCATGCTGTGTTATGTGCTCTGTATTTCATGCAGACCAGCCCTAGACCATTTCCCGAAGTCCTTGTTTTCCTGGGGACATGGCAACAGTTTATGTACACTGATCTGAAGTTAAGAGCTGGCCAGCTTATGTGTTTTTCCCTTCTTCTACCAAACATTATCTTGTTCCTTTAAACCCTGCTTAACCTTACTTTGGTTCCTGTTTCTCTGCAGGGCCCATACACCAACAAGAGAAGTGAAAGCAGCTATTTCTGTTTCTTTCCACTGCTCTGAACTGTGTCTGAATGCCTGAAAGTGCATAAGGGCCAGAGACATGTCCAAGAGGCTGACTGAACCTCCAGTTCCAGCTCAAAACAAAAGGGATCCTTGAACTAACCCTCTGGTGCAAAATTTCTAGTCCTCAAACAGTAGTTGCAGTTTTCTCTGCTGCCAGCAATGCATGGTCAGGCTGCACAGGAGCTGAACACTAAGGTTGGGATTCATCTCACAGAATGTTAGCTGTCTAAAAAATTCAGATGGTCATCTAGACTTCCTCAGCACACAACGCAGACACACAGAAAAAGAAGGGTTCATCACACCCATTTCATACCTATTTTGGGCTGGAACAAAGCATTCCTGGAAGGTGCTTCTTTGTCTCCATAGGGAGTAAAGACTGGTGTGGGCTAGATGCTGAGCTATCAGATGGCTGGGGTTGGGTGAGAGGCATTGAAACCATCTTGAACAACTATGTTTATCTGGGTCTTTTGCCAGTCTGTGCATTTGTATCCAGGCTATCCCAATGCTGTTACTTCCAAGGTGTCCGGAGGGCTGTTAGGTGGTGCCTCCAGTGACCCCATGTCTCTGTTGCTTTCTGGCTGTTTTTGTTCTCAGGAAGTTACTTCCCTTCAACCAGGAACATGATTCTAGAAGTCCAAAGATGATGGGCTACATGGAGGAAAAAAAGGAGAGGTTACATCTCCCCAGCTTTTAATGGTGTCTGAAAAATGGCCAAAAGCTGCCCTTAAATGAGTAGTTCTGTGAGCAGTGTAACTGGTGACTCCTGATTTCCTATGGATTTCTGTTTACAGTTAAATTCTCTATGCTTAATAACGTACAAATGCCAATTACAGCTTCTCCTGTGCTTGGGGAGGTCATAATGATCCACTCCCACATAAAGTGTCTGATGTCAGCCATGAGTTCTGCCTGGGCCTTTCCTCCAGTAAAGGCATATATAGGGTACACCTCTTCTAGAGACCTAGCTGCTTTCCTGATTGGAATTGGCCTACAAGTTCAAAGATCTGGGTGGGATGGCAGAAATACACAGTTAGTCTTCCAGCAAATACAGCACGCCTCTTAAAAACACAAAAAGAACCCATTGGTACTGTGAAGAAGTAAACTAAGAATGGCAATACTTCTTCCTCTGCAAAACTTTCAGTGAAACGTTTTCTTCACCTCTGCCTTCTTTCCCCGTTACATCACACCTTTGAAGGCACAGGCCTGGCAGATGGTAGGAAGAAAGCAGTTGGTTTTGTTATTATTTAGATATAGAGCACCTTAAAGTATGCTAGTTAACTGGTGAGTTGTGTGGAGAAGGCTTCCTGATGGAAAATTGTGCCTCCCTTTCCAAAGGAAAAAAAAAAGGAGGTACTTGGAAAGATAAAGGGCAATTCAGTCCTTTGAATGCTCATATCATAAAACTGAATATGAAATAATTACCATAAATGAGGCAACTAGTTCCTACACCCTCTGCAACCTGGATGATATCCTTCTGTGTCATCAAAATAAAAATTACTTGCAGAAAACACATTACTTACTACCTTATCACAGTCACCTGAGCTCACACATACAAAAGGAGAAGACCAAAGTCTTCTAAATCATCTCTCTCCGCAAAGAAATGAACTACAAAGATTTTAACTCTATTTCCTTCTCCAAAACTCCTGGCACTAGGACAGGCATGTGATTTTATCCCTAAACAGGGTGTTCCTTAGGCTCTTTGCCAATTTAATTGGCTTATTCATATCCTTCCCTTCCAGATTACCTCAGGGTGATTTACATGTTGGAGGCCTATACACACTGATGATTCAGTGCATGAAAACCAAAAACATTGTTCAATGTCTGACAGGGTCCTCACTGGCTTTTGCCCCCAAATTAATTGTTCTTATTGGAACAACCTAACATATAATCAACCTCTGACATCATCCTAATGTTATACAGACAAAAGAGCTTCTAAAATACAATGGACTAATGTAACTTGGTTTTCACCAGTGTTGCCAGGTACTCTGCAGGAGCAAGAAACAGGCAAAGTTTTCAAATGGGAAGATACAAATGCTCCAAGCCCAGCTTCTTCAGTCTACTGGCCATTTTGACGACTGTCTTCTGATTTTCCATGAATAAACCACTCAGACTGAGCTCTAAAGAAATGCAAAGACAATTTCGTTTTCTCTCTCTGCAAAACATAACTTTTATTATGCATCTTTCAACAGCTACTTAATATGGTGTTACATAGAACGAGCAGGTGGACTTGCGGTAAATTCAGAACAAATTTCCTTCACATGTTAAACCTGAACTCTCTAGCAAGGAAATATTTTGCAGGCCAAATAAGGACAACTTTACCTCCACCAAATACAGGAACAAGCAAAGATTTGTATTCGTGAATAAAGAAAAGGCTGAAAGAGGTTCATTTTGCCTTTTTATTGATAAAAGTCTTGGACTTGCATGTATCTCTTTGTGACACGAACAATTTTCATAAAATGCAACAGAAAACTTGACAGAATATACTTCTCTGTATCTTTGGTAACAATTTAATATATTCTTGTCTCAGTACTCTCACAAAAAGCAGTCACTCAGTCTTCCTTCAGGGGAAGATTACTACACCCCATATTCAAACAGATTCCATTTTCTCCTTATATTATATGCCACTGCAGCGCCTTTCCTAAGCAAGCTCCCTGCTTCTAGACCAAACCTATTACTGGCTACACAGCCGCTCATGCAAATCCAGCACCCCTCTGGTAAGTTCCCATTTTGCTTTCCAAAAAAATTCTCCATGTTTAACGCCCACCTCCCTAAGACCATCAACGAGCACTTTCTAATCCATTTCACAGTAAGATTTTCATATTGCCTTTAAAAGCCACAGGTTGCTTTGTAAGGCAGTCCTTGCCATTCTGGTACTTGTTTTCACAAGGACTTTGGCGTATCAGCTGCTAATAAACTCTGTATTCTTTAATAACAGAGTTTATGCACTTAAATACCTGCCGGAGGATGAACACATCTCCACCATTACAGCTGAAGTATTTCAAAGTCCAGCACTTTTAAATCAGCACAAATGCCTTAAAACTAGTTTCCCTGTTTGCCCTGACAATTGTGGTTACAGGTGTTAGGCGCTTATAAGCTCTGCTTAGATATTAAAACTTGCAAGAAATTCACTCATATTTGCATTCACTGACTGTGTTTATCTACAAAAAATCTGCAATACATTTGTCATGCCCACATTGACTCTATATAACATGTTCATACAGAAGTTCCAGCAACATCACAGAATTATTACAGTCCACATATGCAAATGCAAGTGAGCCACTGCATGAAGTTTTTAATATATAATACAGGAGAGCAAACATGTAATGAAATGGTGGGAAGAATGAGGGGTGAACACCCTAGAATTAAAGCATATATGTACATAATTTTTATAAATGGCAAGAATGTTTCACTCCTACTGAATACTTTAAAAACCTTTATACACACACAAACCAGTAAATAAGACTCAGATCTCACAAGAAGTCCATTATTGGACCTGATCATTTAGAGTATTAGAGAGGCATTGCTTAACCAAGAAAAATAAACCCAGCCCACACTCCAGACTCACTGCAGGAAAGTGGAGAGCTGGCAGCCCCGAGAATTCCTCCTCTTTGATCCACAATGAAAAAGGATAATAAGGGCGTACGTACTCACTCTTGCCTAGTTTTCACTTTCTTCAAGGAAAAGAGTTATGCTGATTCAGAGCTCCGGTCGTGGCCTGGGAGGATATTGTTCTTATACTCCCCACACATCAAATCTCTACTTCTCAAGAAGTTCTCAAGATTTTCTCTCCCTTTCCTTAATTCAATCAATTCTAGTAACAGACGCTTCTTTGTTGCTTGTCACCAAAGTATTTTAAGCACTTTGAATCCTGTCTTGTTTTATACTTGTTTCTAAAGGAGTCAGTTCTGGCCTTCAGCTCTTTGTTTTCTTTCAAAACCTTATTGAACGAGTTGTGCTCCTCTGCGTTCGCTTCAAGGACACCACGTTTCCTTTTGTCATGATAACTCTCGCTCTGAAATGTCTCAAGCATACAATCAAATGCAAAAATAAAACTATCTTTCCATTTATTCTTAATAGCATCCTGACGGCTGCACATTTCGGATAACCACCCGAACGGACATGCTGGGGGTAACAATGCAGAAAATGATGCTGAATCCTTGCTTAGGCAAGGATTAGTAGCTTAGGCAAGACAAGCCGTTCGTGTATTTTACTCGGGAATGTCCAGGTTACGGCTCTATATTTACAGCTTATGTTGCAACAGGGATTGACAGCTGCAGTAGGTCTGGCCCTCTCATCCGCACCGGGCCCATGTTAGCAGTGCCTTTTCTAAAACATTCAAGGTAAGCATGCGTCGAGCGAGCGCGGGTATTGTTTAGAAAACCTGCTCCTGCTTCCACCCAAGTCAACAGGAAAACAAAACAGTCTAGGAGTCAGAGCTTTCCTTTCTTTACCCTTATTTAAATGTCAACCAGTGTTTTATGTGGTTGTTTATTAAATAATGATAATACAATAATGCCCAGAGGCTCCAATTAGGACTGGGAAGTCACTGCAGTGGGATTGTGCAAAGGCGGAGGAAGGGACGGCGGGCTGGGAATTGGACGGCTCCCCAGCAGCGAGGAGCATGGGCTGGAAGCCGGCTCCTCTCGGCAGGCGGGAAGGGCTGCTCCCAGCACTCCCCGCCACCGGCAGCCGCTAAGCCTTTTGTTTGCGTGGGAGTTTGATGTTACTTTAGTTTGGGGGTTTTATTCGTTTGGGGTTTTTTAATGTCGAGATATAGAACAACCAGGAAGACATACAAAGAGGGTTTCTTCAAAGTAGCCCAGCCCGCAAAGGGAAAAAAAAAAGAGTGTATGTAGATGTATATGCTAATTCTTATTAATTAAAACCAGAGCGCTGTGCTGGAGCTGTGCACAGGCTTTATAAGCTAATATTAAAACAAAGGGCTCATTCGTCTTCCACAGAAATTTCACCTTGGCAAAGCTCTGTTTGCTGCAGCGGAGTTACTCCTCGCTTCACCCCAATGCGAGCACAGGATCAGGCCAGGAGCCCTCAGGAAGGACTTGAAAGCCAGTAATAAAACAAAAGGACAAACAGGAGGCACATGGGGAGGACAATCCTAAGGAGCGGGATAAGAACAAGCATGTTGCTCTTGGCAGAAAGCGACTGGCAAAAATTAATTGCGTAGTCAGTCTCTCGCTCAGTTCTTTTTGTTTTGTTATGAAACTGGATTTGTTTTTATTATAGAGCAATGGGATATATTTCAGCAGAGGAATCTGAGCTGGATAGGCTTTATGGCAGAAGTATGTTTTATGGAGAGATTTGAATGAAGGCAGCGTGGATTTGGTTCACAAGATGGGCGCAGTTGTTCCTGAAACAAAAAAGGGCAGCATGAATGAAAGCCCTCGGAGGAAAGCAGGAGGAGGGAAGGAAGGAAGCGATTAGAGGAAAGCTGGGCTGGACCAGAACGTGTGGGAGCAATGACACAAATCCTGAATTAATGCAGCAGCAGAACAATGCCAGGCCCTGAACGTGAGGCCTGAAACCAAAGGGATGAAAAACCCAAGAAGGGGCGAGATGCTGCTGCTCGGTGAGGAAAAAGGGGGAGGGCAGTGAAAACTATCCCCTGGAAGGGGGAACAGAGAGACCCTGAACTGAGCGGAAAGGAGAAGCCAAAGATTCCCCAGGAGAAACTTCTAGAAAGCTGGTAATTTATAAGCATCTTCAGGCTAGAGGTGACCTAAGTCTGGGGAAGAATTTTGGAAACAAGGTCTGAGGTGGGGA
Source organism: Buteo buteo (assembly GCF_964188355.1). Taxonomy (NCBI): domain Eukaryota; kingdom Metazoa; phylum Chordata; class Aves; order Accipitriformes; family Accipitridae; genus Buteo; species Buteo buteo. Next base: position 11,469,605 of record NC_134185.1, on the reverse strand, counting down.
AACAGGTCGCTGGAAATACTTAACAGAAGAATGAGCACGGCCTAAAACCAGCTTTCGTATGGGAGAGAAAAGGGAGCAAATGAGCTCAGAGGGTGACAGAATTACCCGTGGTGGCAGAGAAAGGATGAGGAAGGGATTTGCCAGCAGAAGATGGCCATCCTCTTCTGTTTTATGAACGGAAAGGGTATGCTAAGTGAAAGGTACTGCACGGGATTGGCAGAGGGGGACAGGGATGGGGAAGCGGAGGGGTGGATGGATCAGAGGTGGAGCAGCAGGTTAAGCAGTCGGTGTGTATAGATGGCACAGTGCGGATACATATTGCCCACCTGCGAAACCAGGGAGCATCCCAGAGGTCAGCTGCAGAGGGAGGGAGGAGGTTTTTGAGAACAAAATGTAGCCAGATACTATCCGAAAAAAAGAGAGGCATGGAAAAGATGGGTAAGATAGTGACAGAAAAGTTGAACCCTTAAGGATCTGGGAAAATAGGAGTTTTAATTCAAGTCCTCAGTTCTTCATTGTTCTTTGTAGAAAACTGAGTTTAATAAAAGAAAAAAATTCAGCTGGCTTCCACTGAGTTTCCATGCAAAATTTCCAAAGAAGCAACAGGTCTGCAATGAAAAGTACATGCCCATTTCTTCAATGTGCACACCAAACTACAGAGCTACGTGTTGCGAGTAAACAGAATGGATGGTGTCTCAAACTTCCTCCTAGACTTGAGGAAATTAGCAGGAAATAGTTAATATGTCTTAGTTGTCACTGTGTCCTATGCTGGTTTGTTCGCCAACATACTGGCACAGAAGAAAAGCCTGACCTCCACTACACCTCAGCCTGACACAATCACGTAAGCTCACAGAAGATCTGGGCTCCAGCCCGCCACAACATCGGAGAGTCATTCACAGCTCTAAGTGTGTTTGACTTAAATGGCTCTTAATTCACATGTTCTGTATTACTCACATGATTAATATTTGGCCTGTAATTTTTTTTCACCATTCCAGTTCAATATATTTTTAGTTGACTCGATTCTACTCTCCATTTAATATGTAATACCATGCTACTCCTTTACCCTTATAATCACTTATGAAAAATTAATTGTTCTACAAAGATATAAGGGAACATTTTGGAAAAAAAATCTTTGTATAAGAACGGTACTTCTCCATTCTGCTCAAGCACTGTGGCAGTTTTTTAAGATCAAGAGCAAAGCAGAGTTTAGTTTGGTGCAAATTTTCTCCAAAATTCAGGCAGGGAATGTTATACGTGAAGTTTAAAAATGTGAATTCATTACAATAGAAAAAGGAAGGAAGATAACAGACAGGCATAATATAATAGTTTGTGTATTAAAATGTTTGACAGTGGAGGGTAAGGGTGTGCAGGACAGGGGGATGTAAGGTGTTCTTTCTTTAGGCTGCAGTAACATTTCCAGTACCTCACAACACTGCCCTCCCTATACCCCATTACTTTTTTTGGTGAACCTACACAAGGTTGTGATTGACAACAGATGGAAAAGTGCACTGATCCACACTTTGCTAGTGCCGACGCTCTCCTGAAATTGTCGAGGTAATTGCAGTAGTCAGAGCTGCAAAATTTTACTCACTGCTTCCAAATTATTCTATATCCAGGTCTGTTAGCACAATTCACGCGTATACACCAGTGAGTTTAGTAATTTTCCTTTTATAGCCTCAATGTATTATTCTGAATATAGGTGAACTGACTCAAATGGGTTATTACTGCTTCACCTCCTTGCAAGTAAAAAGTTTAGTTCCACTGTGACTTCGCTGTTGCCACCTTTTATCACAGAATGACTGCAAGGACTTCCTGGGTCATTCACATTAGTCTCATGCCAGTGAAAGCAACCATACTATATAATCCATTTTCTTAAAATATTAAGCCTTATCTAAAGGCCACCTAAGCCTCACCTAAAGAGCTGGGCTTGATTTTGTTTATTTTCACCCATACTACTGCTACGGGAAGAGTGCTCTGGAAACTCATTCCTCTGGCAGTTATAAATCTTCCTCTTATTTCCAGTTTGGGTGAGGTAACTGACAGTTCCTGTATCAACACAGTCTGCATCACTAAAATAGATCTTAAAAATCTTCTGAACTTATCTCCTTCTTGTGCTTTTATATAAAAAATCATAGACTTCAACAGTTATTTGGGTGGGCCAATAACCTTGAACTAACAATCCTTTAACTTCTTGCAATAAGTAAATTTTCCATTTCTATTTTCCTAATCGGCTCAGTCACCTTTCTTCTGGACAAGTTCTGGTTTTAATTAATCTTTTCTGAATACGTATGAGTGGAAGTATATACAGTATTTTAGAGGAAATAGGTGTTTTGGATGTCTCTCATATTGGCAAATACACCTCTGTATTTCTGCTGGAAATACCTTAGTACCAAAAAATGTATTTGTCCTACTGAAGGTCACTGCATGTTGCAGGTTCACATCATAATTTTTGGTACAGTTTACCAGCATAAGTCAGCACCTAAAGAAGCAGAGCTGACCTTCACTGACCTCTAGCTTTCGTTCCTCTTCCTGTGTATCCTTTCCTTTTTGCCAGCACTATCTGTCTGACTGTATAGCAAAGCAGATTAAGAAATTTATTCCTTTTTTCTTTTGGCTGTTTTTCCCACCTGGCATACAATTCCTGCAGTAATCCCCATTTTTTCAACGTAACTAGTTCTTTTTCATTCGGCACCACACAAACATTTCACTGAAGTCCTGACAGATAACCTCCACTGCATTTTGTCTACAAAATCTACAACCACAATGTGTGCCTGACACATCAGTAAGAAACCTTCAGTATGCTTGGCCAAATTCAAGTGGAACAACTCTGCTTAAAGTGACTTCTGCTCACTCGGGGTGAGATCGAACAAGCCCTAGAAAACAGCTCAGCTAACCAGTGGTCCTGTGTTTGTGAGCACGACGGGTTAATGAGAAATGAGCCACTGTGTGAAGTGGGAGGAATATGGTTAGACGGCATAAAAGAAAATACAAGGACTGTGATGTGGACCCTGCATCAAATGAATAGGATGTCTCAAGGAAAAGGAAGAGGAAGCAGAGTCAAGATGGTATATAAAGAGAATGAGAGGAAGACAGCAAAAAAAAAGAAAATGAACAACAATGTGGGAATAGAACAACAGCAGAGGAAGAAAAGAGAATGCATAAAGACTAACATTTGGTCAACTACAACACCTCCGTTCCAGTCCCAAAGCACTAGACTGAAAGGGTTACCTTCCCACCCCATTCAGAGCTGTACAAAGGTCAAAACGTTGTCCTGTGTCTGGACTTGTCTTTTTAACAGGTGTCATGCTTGAAGTGCAGATCCAATAAAATCTAGCACAACACCAGTTATAAATAAGCTCTCCCATTCCCAGTATTAATAAAATTTGTGGGTACTATTTATTTTAAAAATATGCTTATAATATACAATTTTAAAGGCACCCCATGTAGCACATAATAGGACACTGCAAATTGGTTATATAATAAGTAAGTAGAAGAAAGAACAATATAAACAAGTGGTTTGCAGCCTTGACCCTATGGTGTTTCCTGCCACAATGAAAGTAAAAACACATGTTCCCTGACAACCATCAAGCACTTTGTCACTGCTGTTGGACATTTTGCTGCCTTAGGGCTTATCTACATGCAAAGCTACATTGGTTTAGCTGGGTTTAATTTGCTGCAAAGGGCTGTGTGAATTCTTACTTTGACTTAAATCAGACTGACTTCAGTTTAGCACAACAAATTAAGGGTCAGATAAAGCCTGAGTAACTCTGTTGATTAGGATAATCATGGTTCTAATCAATTGTTTACAATTATAGTGCTGCCTGCACTGGCAAAAGCTTGCTTTCTAGCAGCTTATCTTGATGAAGTTTTGCCTGATTCCTCAGACTGTTTTAATTGACTTAAATTGTGCCTGAATGGTCCTTAGGATCTGGTGTCACATGAGTTAAAGTAACCGAATCTTTTCTGCAGCTGAAGGCAGAATATATATATATATATATATAAAATGTTAAGTTCAGTGGGCAAGTGCTGGTTATTATAAATCTTTTTTTTCAATATTGCACTCAAACACAGGCACTTCTCAGCATAGAGATTAAGGCAGAAGCAGCTGTCTGAGTTCTGTGCGGGCACAGGGCATTCCAAACTAAACAAGTGCATCATACACATGCTGAGAGACACCCAGCGTTTCCTTCATTCAAAGCCTGCAAGAACAACTTTGCCTCAGTCTCCTGGGTGAACTGCTTGGTAAGAATACTTAAGACTGTTGCACAAACACAGGGGAAACTTATCTGCTTAGGGAAATGGAATGGAAATGAAGAATTAAATGAATGGAAAACCACCCATCATTATTCCAAAGAAGAGTGTCCACAGAAGGAGTTATACCGGTATAGTAATAGCAGGACAATTATGACACTGTAATAACATCAGTACTTTTCCCGAGCCTTGTTATGGAGAACCAGAACCGGCCTCAGCTTTAGAAAGGCTTGTCAGCATCCTCCTTACCAAGGAAATACTCCAAGTACTTCCTCTACAGAGGAAAAGGTAACAGCAGAGGAATCATTTTGCTATTTTTCGTAATTAGTTTTAGGCCAAGGCAAGTCAGGCAAACCTAGGGTGAATTCCACCTAATTGTTCCAACATCGTCATGAGCTATCTGTCACAGAAAGCAGATTACTAATTACTATTTCTATTTTTGTTGGGCAGAAGGGCTCTGCTAGGTCACCCTGCCACCCAAAACCTCAGTTACGCTAAGAGCAGCACAACCATATTGCCAGCACAGACATCAGATTTGTGTTTAGGCTGACTGGATGCTGTTATGGCTTAATTAAAAATATACACCACACATGGAACATGCAAAGCAAAAAACCTGCTTCCAAATGATAGTAAGGTTTGGTTTGGGTTTTGGGGTTTTTTTTAACATCATCAAGAGAAAGGCTAGTTTATATTTTGCAAGACAATCAAAAAAGCACCAAAGTGTTGAAGTTTTTAAGGGCATATTCCTCATTTTACCTTCCAAAGACAACCTGTCTTTACGTTCACGGTTAAATTAACAGGATTAGGTACAGAAAAGCCCAAGGTTACATGTATATGGGGGCCCACCAAGCCCTGTCGGCTTTTCCCCTGGGCTGAACTGCGACGCAGTTCCTTTCAGTCAGGAAGCCGACCAGGAAAGACCTCCGCGCTTCCCACCAGCGGCTCTAGCTCTTTGAACCTCCTCCCTCACCGCCCTCCTGAAGCGAGAAAGCCCTTTACGCAACTGCAAGGAAACCGGCCGGTTACCCCGAGACGCAGCTCCCGGCGCCGTGAGGCCTTTCCTGCCGTGCCCTCAGCTGTCACCTCCACCCGCTTCCCACCCCCCGACTCCCGCACGCCCCCTGCTCTGCCCTCGTTCACTTTGCCCTTATTTCACACACAGCCGCCGTCGGACCCTCTCAGCGCCTGGGGTAAAGGCAGGCAGCCCTCACCCTCCATCCCCTCCCCGGCCGCAGCCGGCCAGCCCGCGGGGGGCCTAGCGCGGGCGGCAGGGCTCTCTTCCCCCTTTGTGTCTCCGGGACCTAACGGGAGACCCGTCCCCCTTTCCCCGGGGCCGCGCCGCTCCCTCAGCTGAGCCCCGCGGAGGACCATCGCCGCCCCGCCGCAGCCCCGTCCTTTAACCCGCACCCCGCACCGCAGCCTCCGAGGGGGGATTTAAATCAGAACCCGGAAGCCGGGGCGGGCGGCGCGGGGCACGGCGGGATTTGTAGTCCAGCCGCCCCGGCGGGCTTCCCGCCGCCGAGCCGCGGGGCCGGGGCGGGGAAACCACCAGTCCCCTGAGCCTCTGCGGCCGCCACCGCCCCAGGAACGCAGGCGCAGTGCGGGGGGCTGGTTTTTGAATCCGCGGCGTTGTTATTGACGCCATATTGCTGGTGTGGGAGTCACAGAGGGAAGCGCCGCCGCCGCCGCCGCCCGGGCCCCGCCGCCATCGCTCGTCATCGGCGGCCCCGGACCGGGTAGCCGGGCCCGGCCCCGCGCCCCTCGGCCCAGCTCCCGCCCCGCCACCGGCCGCGGGCGGAATTTGGCCCGGCCAGGGCAGGGCGGCCGGCGGAGAGCGGGGGGGGGGGGGATCCAGCCGGCCGAGCCGGAGAGCCCGCCGGGGGGGGGGGCCGGGGCCGCTCCCCTGAGAGAGGCCGACAGGGTAGGCGGCGGAGGCCCTGACGCAGCTGCCCCCTCCTTTCCCTGCCGCCCTCCCTTCCCTCCCCCCCAGCCCGCCCCAGACAGCGGGGAAGGCGCCTCTGGGCAGGGCCGGCTGCCACCGCCGTCTCCCCTGCCCCTCGCTCCGAGCCCCCTTCCTCCGCGCCGCCGCCGCCCCGCGCCATGGCTTGCGGCGCCACTTTGAAAAGGACTCTGGATTTCGACCCGCTGCTGAGCCCGGCGTCCCCGAAGCGGAGGCGATGTGCGCCATTGTCAGCCCCGGCCTCGGCCGCCGCCTCCTCCTCCTCCTCCTTCGCCGCCGCCTCCCCGCAGAAATACCTGCGCATGGAGCCCTCGCCCTTCGGAGAGGTGTCGTCCCGGCTCACCACAGGTGAGGGGAAGCGGCACCGCCGTGCCCGGCAGTCCCCCGGGGCCGGGGAATTGGGGGGGGGGGACCTCGGCGAGGAGGGGGGGGGGTGCGGAGGGCAGGGGGCCGGGAAGGCGACCGGGGCGGGGGAGGAGGAGGAGGACGAAGAAGAGGGGAGGGTTGGGTGGGTCTCGCGTCCCCTCTCCAGCCATTTTCTGTCGGGCTGTGCGGCTGGCAGCGGCGGGGGCCGGGGCGATCCCTGCTCGGCTTGGCACCGCCGCGGCGGAGACACAATAGAAATGGCCGTTTGCAGCAGGAGAGGGGGAGGAGGGACGGGGAGGAAGGGGGGGGGGGGCGGTTGAGCCGATGCGGGCGGGTGGCCATAGGAAAGGGGGTCGGGGGCGGGGGGGGACACACACGACGACTGGAGAAAGGGACCCGAGCGGGGGAAGGCGGGGGGGGAGGCTTGATCCGGTGCCGAGGAAAGGGGGAGGCTGGCTTTGCTCGCGTCGGGGACGGGCACGGAGGAATTTTTTTTTAAATTTTTTTTTTCCTCCTCTTTTGCACGGGTGCCTAGATGTGGCAAGGAGAGCCGCAGGGGCGAGTCAAGCTGCGGAAACGCCGAGGGGGAGGGCGGTGGGGGGGGTGTCCGTCGTGTCCGCGGGGGCGGGGATGGGGCTGGGGCTCGCCGCCGGCCGGCGGCCGCAGCCCCTCTCGGTGGGGCCCCCATCGATCCCTCGCAGCCATTATCGGTGGGTCGAGCTTTGCCCGAGCCGAGGCGGCGGCACCTCCTCCCGCTGCTCAGACATCGGGGAAGGGGGGGGCCGGGGAGGGAGGGAGGGCGGGGAGCGCGGCCTGTCATCAATCACCCGCAAAACGCCAGTGGGAAAAGGCAAAAGCAGATAAAACAAAGGGGCTAATTCCGCTTCCAGGCCCTTAATGCGTGTCACCGTCCCGGGTGACCCGTTCTGTGGCATCCTTAAAGTTTCGTAGGAAAACCGAGCGATGAAAGCGATTGTGTGCAAGGGTGAGAGTTGCCTTTAGGGCAGATAAAATGGAACCGGGCCGTCTCCTCGTCTCGGAGGCGTCGGGCGAGAACGAAACCCTTTTATATCCTTGGCGTGTGAGAGATGGGTCAACCGGTGGCCCTAAAAGCTTCAGGTCTGCTTGTGTAATTGTTGTCAATTAAAAAGCAACCGAGTTCCTTCTACCGGCGAGTGGGGAGAGAAGAAAGGAATGAATCTTGGCTGGGGACGCAGGGTTGATTGGCCCTCGCTACGGTTAGTCTAGTGGGTAGCTTCCAGTAATGCACTTAAGAACGGTTAAGCTCGCAGCCATGAGTGGCTGTAGCGCTGAGGTATGGATCTGTGTCGTCCTTTGTGTGCAGGGAAAAAGCCCTCTGCAGTTGTTGCAGCCGAATTCCTTCTGCTGTTGCGTTCGGTACTCCCTTTTATACAAAAGTTGGCCCCGGGTTACTGCTGGTATTGCCGAGCAGTAAGTTTGAATGTGTTTTCAAATTGCCATCTCCTCCATGTAGGACACTGCCTTGTTTTGGTATTCTTGGTTCCGAAAACTGTACAGCAGAATACGGGTTTTTTTACAGGTTTTAGTCAAATAATAAAAAACTGCTATGGAGGAAATATATAGGGGGCATACAAAGTACTTAAACTTGGCATCGGTGCCTTGGTATTTTTTTTGAACCTCTAGGAAAGATCTTGAATGAGTCAGCGGTCTGGGATGAGAGTAGTGATGGATGGCACTCCCTGGTACAGTGAGGCATTACATATGCTTTGAGAGAGATGTTCAAAATCGGAATTCATTTGATTCTTTTTAGGAGATAAGTGTTGCTTCATTGCAAGGATTTCTTTTGGCTTGTTTCTTTGGGATTTGGAGAGCTTAGGTTATGAATATTTAATATAAATATTGTCTGGCCAGTAAATGTGTATTGCTGAAAGGAGAGAAATCAACAGAATTTTCAGCAGAGATAACCTACAGCAGTATTTGAGGTAATACCTAAACTCCTATCTTAATGATTCTGAAGGTCTTAAAAACTGAAATGTTACTGGAATTGAGGAAATACAGGCATCATCTTCCCTTGAGAAAATCAGAGGTGCAGGTGGTAACCCATGTGAAAAGGTGATTCTGTACTGACAAAGGTGTGTTTTACGTAAGCCATTTGTATAGTACAAAAAGTGAAGAGTGAAGGACACTACATCAAAATGTCTCTTACAGCACTTGAATGCTCCTGAGCAAAACTTGAAGCATTTATAAATTGTGCACATTTACACGAGTTTTGCTTAAAAGCTCCCTCTGTGGTTTCTTTTACAAGAAAAAAATCTTTATACGGTGCTAGTGCAAATGCGACTGTTAAGCAGCTTGCTTAGTTTTTACTTTCAGTTGAATTTAGGGGTATTATGACATTGTGAATATTTCATTTCGACCATCAGGGAGCAAAATAGAGCTTATCATTTTAAAGGGGCCACTTGAAAGATTGTGTGGGATTCATCTCATCTAATTTTGTAAATGTACATCTGACCTAATAATTTGTGGGTTTCTTGATAGTCGGTTGGAAGAAACAGATGGTTTATTCTAGAGCTCTGACTTAAGATGAGGCAAAGTGTGCTGTAGAAATATGGATTGCTTTCCAGTGACTGTAAAATGAATTTACATGACTATTTCTGATGTAGATGTTTGCATTTGGGTCAGATAAATCTTGCTCTGTGTGCGAAAAGAATTCCAGTCTGATTTTAAAAGTGTTCCCAACTGAGTCACTATTTTGTTCCGTTTTTATATTGAGAAATTTAGTAACAATAGCCAGAATTCAGTTGACTTCACTTATGGTTTTCTCAGCATGTTACTGTAATGCTTAGGTTTCCGGCACTTAAAAAGTTTCTGTCTGAATTTTGTTTAATGAAAATTAATGGTCATATGAAATCAGAGCTCTGGATATAAAACTTGATGCTGATACTTTATTTTTCTTCTGATACTCCATCCTGGTAGTGCTTAACTTCACCCAGTGGAGGCTATATCAGCACCAGAACTTCTTAGTGGTTAATCATTTCAAAAATGAATTATCTGGAAGCAGAATACGGATTGATTGAGGCGGGTGCTGAGAACTAAGAATACAGTGTGGTAATCAGATGAGAAAACAGCTGTCTTTGTAGAGTGGTCATATACAAATAAATGATATGTCTGTCTGAGAGAGGGTAGGCTTATTCAAGATGAAATTTATCTCTCACAAGAGTGTTTTAATATTTTGTGGTTATTTGAACAGCTGTTAGGTCACTTCCAGTTTCTCAATGATTTTGGCAGCCAAACTGTAGTTGTGGCTTTACCATCTATATTTTCTGTGGAATTGTGCTTACTGGCTTGAGCATACTCCGAGTATGTTTGCTAATTTTTGTATACCACTGTTTGCATCTAGAATTATGTTTTCAAAACTGTGTCCACTATAACCTGTGCAGAACATATCTGCCTGGCATAAGACGGGTTCAATTTTGAAAGAGTGGCTCCTCTAAGATTAGTTTTCTACTGCTTGAATACTACAGAAGAGTTTTACTTTCATGTAAGTTATAGCTATAAATGAGACTGTTCTGTATGATAAGAATAACTGCACTTGGGTCTGGATGCCTGTGCATAGTGCATTGTACGTGTTCAGTTTCCTCTGAAGCCCTAAGGGTGCTGTCCTGTTCCGAAGCTGTTAAGTGAATTCTGGAGGGTGAAGGAAGGAAGCAGCGGAAGTATTTTTTCTGTTCTCTGCTGGATGTCTTAGAACTGTTATTTGCAGTTTTACCCTGATGAAATATTATATTCTGGGCAGAACTATGAATAAACTAGTTGTTTGTTAAATTCAAAGGCAGATCAGTGTTAGAAAGCCTGCATGTCTGGATATTTCTACAGTGGGAAATACAGTCCAAAGAAGTGGAGGAGGGGTGGAGGAAGGAGAGAAAGCATTGACCCTAGGGATTGAAATCTCCTAATTCATGGTACCTAGTAACCGAGAAGACAAACTTCCATAGTCCTCATCCAAAATCAGAAGTTAACTTGCACCTAGAACTTTGTAGAATCAAAAAGAATGTTGTATTTTAAAAGTTTGCAAAATTGCTTAAAAATCCACAAACTTTTGCATCTGCACATGCAGTTTTTCCTCCATCTGAAACATTCATCTGCCTCAACGCTTCACCAGCAACTAACGTTTTCAAACCAAAAATTGTAGTGGGTGGGGTTGCTGAGAAAGTCCTTCAAGTCAGGTCACTGGTTGCAACCCAAGCAGAGATAATGTCAAAAGTTTGATGGAATATGGAAACTCTTGAATTTATGCAGTATTTAATGATTAGTATGCATAATTGGTGTTTGCTGCTCTAATGGCAAGTGTATGGCAAACATCTCTAGTTAAAGATGGCAACTAGAGTTGATTGTGAGAGTCCCTCTCTCATGGAGGACTCTTTACAAACAGAAAGTAGACAAATTTGTCTTTAATATATACCTTTTTCTGTCACAGAATATTCTAGGAATAAAAATTGGTTCTAATTAACACAAATTTTCAAGATTAATGCAAGAAAATAACTTTGACCTTTTTGAATAGGAAGAACTGTTAGTCTTCCCTATAGGCTGTCCTCCTGTGACCTTTCAGTTGCCCTCTTGAGCAAGCTTAACTACTTCTGTCTGATAACGTGGTCAGACAGTGGCCAGTACAGGTTTGGCTTTTAAATGAACAGATCTGCTGGCTTTGGAATGTGACATATTAGTAGTGCTGCATCTCTTTCTGCTTAATTTCTGTTTTGTTAACATTTATCCACATGTGTATTTATGGCTAAATTATCTTGGCAAGATGCCAAGTTTCTCATTGTGCTCCAGTATTGCAGAAATCATTAGGATTTTAAAAAACAAAACATTCCCACCCCTTAAAAAAAAAAAACAACACAAAAAACCCCAGCACATAATGGCTGCATCTGGACTTGATAATTTAATTTATATGAGAAATTTCTATATAGATGCCTGTGGTGACTATAAATGTTAAATACCCTTGGTTGTAGATGTCATAAAATGTTGAAGCAGTTTTTTGTTTCAGTGGCAAGTCTGATAAATGCAATGTGACATTTTTTTATGTGCAGAGAAAAATCTAATTGCTGTGTCTAATACATTTTGCACTGCTTGATTTATTTTTCATTCCTCAACCCCTTGATCAGGAGAACTGGGATTTCCTGAAATAACACATTTGCAGAATGAGCTAATGCATATGTGAGCATACAGCTTGTTGTGGGAGAACCAGAACCTTCATCAGCCTGAGACCTTGACTAATTGGATCTTGTGAGGTGGCCAGCGCTGTGCCACAGAGTCCATTATGAGCTGCTTCTGTCCGTTCTGTAGCTATAGACGCTGGTTGTGAAGTGTGAGTGTGTACCGGTTACCAGTGTTCTCTCTGGCTTAGAGCATGCTCCTCTGAGGTGAGCATGATTTCCAGAAGTGTACGTTCTATTGCTGAAGTCTAACAGACCATGCCTAATTAAGAAACATAACTGGACTGACTGATGTCTGTGACCAAAGCGAGAGAGTAAGAGGAATATCTGGATTATTTTAATTTCTGACTGTGCCTGTGGATTCCCTGGTTGAATAGATAGAAAAAGCGAAGAATGCTGTTACCCATTGCTCTGCTGCAGCCCTGCCCTTAGGGGAAGCTAGCTTCTTAAAATTAGTCTGGTGGGGACACTACAACTAGATGTTGAATAAGGGTGATGGCCTAATGGAAGTCTTACAAATTTGAACTAGGACAATGAAGCAGTTTTGCTTTAACAGGAGCTGAAATCCCTGATGATGTATGCAGTTGACATCAGGATAGCATTTGATTGATTCACTTAGAATAAATCTCAGGCATGGTTCAGGTTTGAATACATATGATTAATGGTGACATTGCAAACTGAAACCTGAGCTTTAGGTTCCATTTCGGGCCAGGAAAACTGCTACTCTGATTTCAGTCTATTGAGTCACCTTCCTACATGTTTTGCCAAAGTTCCCTTCAGCTAAATGAGAGAAGCTAGGAACTGAGATGAGAGATTGCTAGTTTAAAAATCAAGCCAAAAAAAAAAGGGGGGGGAATCCTTCAGGGGAAGCAGTCGGCACCTTCATAGTCGATAAGCAGTTATTAAAATGGAGAAAATAATTGTTTGCCTTGTTACCTTTTCAAGTTGAACTGCTGTTTCCCTTGTACATAATTTCTAGGTAATTACAGGTCAGGATGAAGTAATTAGATGACAGAACTTTGAAAAAGAATAACTTGCCTTTTTATCATGAATGAAAGGAAGTAAGAAGAAGACATCACTCCTTGGAAATGAGTATTTGGCTTTGTAATCCATTAGTGTGACAGATCATGTTTCAGATGTCAAACTTGAATTCTGATTTGTCCCCTTGGCATTTCATCCTCTCTTCATTGGGTGTGAAAGCAGCTGAACCGTGAAATCTTGGTTCCCTGAATCATATCTCAGGTTCTGAAAGAAGACTGGTGTGAACGCTGTCCTTCATCTTAATGCAATATTTCATGAACGTATGTACTCAGCTTCATGCTCTTAGTACACAGAGCTCCAGATAAAAAGAGAGTATCTGTGCATTTCATTATATTCAGGTGTATTTGACTGAATCCCCTATGCCTTTAGTGGTCATGGTGAGACCGTAGCAGTCTCTGTCATTCTTCATCTTAGCCTTGAACCTGAAGGAGAGGGGGGCGTTTAATACAGGCTTGTGTAACTGGCTGGGATTCAGAGTCATCTTTTGAAATGTCATTTATGAAGTACTAATTCATTTCAGTGTGTTAGGAGTGTGGCTTTTTCTTGCTACCACCCTAGATGCAGCAAGCCTAATTCTCATGTTCAGTGCCTCTGCCTGGTGTTTCCTGTTAGCTAGCTCTGTGCCTTCAGAGGTACCAATAACCAGTAGGAAACACTGAGCACAGGGGCTAAAGTGAAATTAAAAAGAAACTGAGGATAGGCCACGGTGGTGTATGTTTGATCATATTAAATATATTCCTTTTGTCATCTCATAAATGAAATTACTGCCTGATGTACAATGTCTGATTTGAACTTAAGCACCTATAAGGTGGATGCAAGTCTTTATTTAAAACTTCTAATGAGTTCTAATACATATGAGGCAAGTTCTCACTTCAGTTCTATAGAGAAGCTCACTTAGATTTTCTTTAATGAGTGTACTTTCAGATTGTGGATTTTTATATGTATAAAATAATTTGTTAATTAAATGCATGTCATTGCTGAAAAAGGCAATTTGGGCCTCCACATTGCAGAACACATAAAAAACCCTGTCCTGTGTTTGACACTAGTTAAATGCACATTTTAATTCAGTTGTCAACTGCAGAGAGAATAGTCAGAGCTAATTGGAAGTAAGGGAGGTTAAGAAACTGAACTTGAAAAGGCAGGAAGGTTTTCTGGAAGCAAAACTAGGTTGGAGAATGAGATCTGCTAACTCTAAGCTTTGTTTAACTAGGCCAGAGTTTTAAAGGGCTTTACAGTTAGATGTCTGCCATATAGGTGTTTTGCAAAAGTTGTCTGGTTTGCACTGCTTTAATATTTCATGGCTTCTTTCAAGGGCTAAGATGCTATAAAAACTATTCTGGACAGGATCTGTTTGTTCATCAAACACACTTTTGTGGATTTATTAAGCAAAACTGTAAATGCCAGAAGTAACTTGGTGCATTTAAACAACTTTTCTTACTCTCCTAGGTTGCTTAAAAAAAAAAGGACAAAATAATTCAATTTGCTATTCAGATTTTCATTTAAAATCAGTCATAAATATTTGTAAACTTACATTTCACTTCACAATGAAGTAGTTTTGTTTAAAGGCGAAGGTTTTATGCCACTGTATGTTAATAAAAACGTCTACTCAGTCTTTGCTGCTGCAAAAATGTACCTGCTTAATTTGAAGCATTACTAGTCTGATCATTCATGTGAGAAGTCGTTGAACAGTTCAGTGCTACATTAAACTTGTGTTTCTTGACTATTAATCTCCATTTTACAAATGGTGGAAATGGGGACGTATGAAACTTTCTCACAGTTATCTTGCCTACTAGCAGCACACTACTGAGTAGAGCTTGTAGTCCAGTTCTCTGTGCTGAGCAATAATGCCTTAAATCTCGTAAGTTAGACTAAGTAGAGGAATACCAGTTACCAAAGCAGCTTAGGTACACGCTCAACAAGTGTTCAGTAAGGACTTCAGATTTCAGGCTTTTTTCTCCTGGTAGCTGTTTGCAATGTAGACAGTGTATTGTCATGTTTAAATAGTCCCCTTCTCCACCAGCTTTGCTTAGTTTTATACCTTTACCTGAAGTTATAGTAATGCAAATTGTCAGAAGTGGTTTTGTCAGGACAGGGATCTCCCAATGTATCCGTTGGTGGTATTTCTTGAGATTTTTGATTTTCAGAGCAAGATTTGAAGACGGAAAGTTAAAAAGTGTTTCCAGATTAGAAGTAGATGAAATTACTGTAATACCATTGAGACTTCTCTGTCTGCAATTCAATATAATTTGGAATAGAATTATTTATCCTTGGTGCACAAATCTTAATTTTCTATCCCAGTTGTTACTGTTTTCCCAAAGTCAGTACCCGATTTCTCCGCCTCCCCTCCCTGTTCCCCACCCCCTGCTGCTTTTGCTCCTTCTATTCTGGCTGGTATTTTAACATTTTCTCTGAATCATTCCTATGTAATTTGCAGGGGTTGTTAGGGAGGAAACCTGGTCGATAATTGTTGTTTCAACTCTTGCAGTTTTATCCATTGACCAGAGTCTGTTTAGGTTTTTTTTCTTCCTTAATGATTTTGGTGGTTAATGTGGTTTGAGAATGTTTCTGCAAAAACATAATATAAAGAAGAGCTGTAGAGAAGATTTTTATCAAAGTTGTTACTCCTGAAATTTGGCTGATGTTTTTGCAGTTCATATGGAATTTGGAAAGTATGCCCAAGACCAAGCAGTCATAGTGAAGGATGCACATGGTCTATTACATTCTTCAGTTAATGTAAATACAGTGTGAATGTTTGCAGTCATGTTTCTCATAGCATAGACATGCTTTAGGACAGATGTTATCTTAAGGGCTAATTTGGTTCCCACTCAAAATTATGCAGTATTGCTTTAGCTAGAACAGCACTTGATTCTGAGGGAAAGTATCATTTTACTACCATAATGCTGTTGAATAAAAATGTTGCAGGGCCATTATCTGACTGATGCAGTGTGTATGTATGTGACAAATTCTACATGGGATTCTGTTTAATTTTGGAAGCCTGACTGCATCTTGGTTTAACCTGGTTTATGTATTTCTGTACCACGCTGGAGTGTAGTATGTATCTTGCCCTATAAAAAGTATGAATCCTCTAGCCACCCTTGAGTACTTTTTTCCCCACTTTCTCATAGTTTCCTTCTATTCATTTCCCTGCTGTGCTTCTTTATTATGTCCTCTGCATTTGCTGCTTCTTTGAACCAAGTTATTGATCTCCCTTTATGGAGTTGAAAATTGTACAAGCACTGTAGGCATGGAACTGAAAAGATGTAAACTGCAAGGCCTTCGTCAGTGGTCAAAATCCAAACAAGATGCTTCTTTGCAGAAAATACTGGTATTCCTCTTGACTGGAAATGGTTTCCTCTCTTTTTATAAATTGAAAGCCCCCAGACTGACTTACGGAATTGAAGAACTGCCATAATAGTTAAACCTCTGAACTAGGAATTGGCAAATGTTTGCTTCTGCTTGGTCTAGCATAGGCTTCAGCCACTGAGTGAATAAGCTGGTAGTGAAGTTACTTGCTTAGCATGGTTGTTCAAATATGGAACCTCAATAGCGTACTGTTCACAAACCTGAAAATTAGTCAAGAAGTTTTCATGGTATTGTATTGGCAAAATGCCAAACAGAATCGGGAAGGTACTGAGTGGAGTCCTTTGCAACTCTGACATGATCACATGGATTTGTATGTCTCTGAGTTTTGGAAAGCTGTCTTTGCCAAAAGTCTAGAAATCTCAGTGGAAGCCGATCCTGTAGGGAAACTTTAAAAATGCATTCGAGCATTTGAAGAATTCTCATAAAGAGAGAGTCTTCAGAAGTCTCTTTCTGTGAAGGTCTCCTGTGAAAAATAGAAAATGGCTTTTTGTTTGTTGTTTTTTTCTTTAATATTTTACATTGCCAGAGGCTATGCAGTTAAGGCACTGATGCACCTGAGAGCCTTTTGGTACATGAAATTTCAGAGAGAAGGCACGCAGGATTGGTTGATAGTTTTATTGCAAGGATTACTTTTTTACCTGTAATTCTACAACAGAGATTAAATGATTAAAAGCACTTACTGTATTTTATTCAGTGCAATCAAATGCTGAACTATGTATTGCCATACTCATTTAAAAGAGACTACTGATCCATCCACTGTGTTTATTTGGATAGATCTGAGGCTGTCAAAAATGTTGTGGAAGGCTTTTGTATTTTGCCTGTCGATTTCCAATGCTTTGAGGTTTTAAGCAGTAGCTGCTTTATGCGTGTTCTGTCAAAATTGTGTTTTCCTGTTCACTTTGCTGTCTGTATGCCAGTAACTGTACAGAGAGGAATGATGTTTCATGTACATGTTTTATACTGGAGTCTTTTGTTACCCTTAACTGTATGAATGATAAAACACTGGGGGAGAAAGATGACTGCAAATTCAATGTATGAGGGGAAGATGATGAATACCAGTAGAAGTTCTATAGCCTGATTTTCATCTGTGTATATTGTATAATTGATAGTTCCTAAATTTTAACCTTATGCTGTTTATTTTTGTTAACAGTACTCTGGCACCAATACCTGACCTTAACTAACAACATTTTTGCTAGTGTTCTCCTGGTGAAAACAGTCTGGAGTTACCTTTCTTTTAGTTAGTTTCATTGTTTGTGTCTTCGGTAAAACGTGGTGTTTGCAGGCCATGTTTTAGGAGTCTAGCTTTTATTATCTGTTAATTATCTACAGTGTTTGGTGTTTGAGTGGAAAAAGTTAAGTGAAATGCTGAAATGTAATTATTTTAGGGTTAATTTTTTTTTATTTTTCTTTTAGAACAAATTCTGTACAACATAAAACAGGAGTACAAACGCATGCAGAAGAGGAGACACTTAGAAAATAGCTTCCAGCAGACAGATCCTTGTTGTTCTACTGATGCACAGCCACATGCATTTCTTCTTACTGGACCAGCTTTGCCAGGTACCCAGAAAATTCTGTGTAATTCCGCTATGTGTTTTTAGACTCTTGTTTGTGTAAATAATTCTCCCTAGTTATCTGGTGGTTTATGGCACCTTCTCATGAGTTACTGTTGGGTTTTTTTGGCAATACTAGCATTAATCTGGAAGATTGTAGCTTCTCATTTTAAAAATCAGTAGGACAGAAAGCTTGCGTTGTTCTCAAGAGACCATCCTGCATACTCTGCCACTGATATTGTAATAGGCTTTTGCAAAGCAGCTGTCTTTGCACAAATACAATATACTGTAATTTTTTTACATAAAATAGAAGCTTAAATTTGTAAATGACAGCTGCCATCTAAGTGGCGTTCACAGTGTTTGTGTAACACTCTTGGTGTTTTGATACCTGTGCGTATTATCCATTGTTACCTGTCTTCCTTTTGAGTGTCTAATTTTACTTTAGTAGTAATTAGAAGTGTTCAAATGGCAGAGAAAGACTTCTCCAAATGTTTTGTAAAGTTCTTTAATGTAAAAGATGTGAAGAAAACTGATAAAAAATGGTTCCGAACTACTCGTAAATATAAATTGGTGTGCCCAAATATTTAATCTTAGGTACTTCATCTGCAGCATCATCACCATTGAAAAAAGAACAGCCTCTGTTTACTCTCAGACAAGTTGGAATGATCTGTGAACGTTTGCTGAAAGAACGCGAAGAGAAAATCCGTGAAGAGTATGAAGAAATTTTGACCACAAAACTTGCAGGTATATTATAGTTCAAAATAACGTGTTGAGTTGGAAAGCTTAAAACTTTTTCTGATTTTTGTTACGCTGTATTTTTTTCTGACCTAATCTGATTAAGGAATGACTTTGCATACAGGACAGAAAAAAAATGATGTGTAGTCTCTTTGATAGGTTTTTTCTTCTATGCTGCCTTGGACAGAAACTATGACTCCTGGGTATTACTAATCAATGGAAACAGTGGTTTTATTTCAGATAGAACTTTCTCCTGCTATAATGTCTGAATTGATCATTTCCTCATTTTTTTTTGCCAGAAAGACTTTCTATTCTACTGGCTTAAGAGCTCTTTGTGAAGGACTTTTTTTCTTCCTGCTTGGGAACTGACTTCCTTTTTCTGGAATTTGGCAAGATGACAGTACCTAAGGTTTCCTTTTTTCTTCCCAGTACTGACCATTACACTGCTGCCAGCGGTGTTTGGTTATCTGCCTGAGCGTCAGTAGTTCAGCTGCATTTCTGATGCTCTGTGTTGAATTGTTGTATTTTGCACCATTCAGCTGATATTTTTGGCACCTGATGCCAACTTACCTTTCCATAAGGATCATGTTAATGTCAGCATTGTAAATATGACCTTTCTTTAGTTGTGGAAGTTCTCTACTTCATCTTGCTAGCATTTGAGCACCTAAATTCTGGTGCATTCAGAGGTAGGTGCCTTCACAGTATGATTTGGCATCTAATTTAATATTTAGTGTGATGATAATGAACATCTGACTGCATTCTTTGGCGGCAAACCTGCTTTTGAATACCCATGGCTGTTCTGCTTCCCACCTGAAAACACATCAGAATTAAAGTTTGCAGATCTCTTCAGGTGTGGGAACAAGACCTTCTGCAGGCATGCCCATGCAGAAAGTCGCCACACTTGTGTCAGGCTTGTGGGTGGCCTGTGACAGTACTGTCTCTGCACCTGAGCCTCTGTTCATGTTCTGTGCTTGCTGATCTGCCATTGCTATGTAAGAAGTTGCTATAGTTCTAAGTCCTTCTTAAATCTACATCTATTTACAACTGTAACTAGAGCTCTAAACACTTCTGTTGCTTTGGGCCTAATGTTCCATTTCTATGTTTTTCTTTTTAACCTGCTTCAGACTGATGAATTAGGACTCCATAGAGCTTTTTTCTTCTAATTTATTTATGTTAGGAATTGGGTCATTTCTTGCATTCTCTTAAATGCATTTCAGTTAGCAGTGATCATAATAACCGTTTGAAGACCAGATATATTCACATTTGTTCCAGACCCTTTCTGAGTGCAAACTTGTAGTTCTTTACAAGCAGGAGCCCCTCTGGCAAGTTCCTTATATGAGCTCCATCTGTCAGTCCCAAAGGGAACATTTTCTTTTTCGATTTTTGGGAAAGGAAGGGGGATGGTTTCTGTTTGGGGGGTTGTGGTTTACAGTGAGATGAGTTAGGTTTACTTGTTCTTGTGATGGTCGTCACCAAAAGAGCTATTAGAAAGATTGTGTTACTGCATCCCATATATCAAGCCAATAAATCTTTTTCAGCATTATGGGAATTTAGAAAGAGATTGCCAAAAGAATTTAGAAATGCCTTACATAGAAGGCCAGTTATGTTTTTCTCCTGACAGAATGATTATATCCCTTTCTGAACTTTGTACAATAAGGTGATACTCATTCTTACAAACTAGTGAAGTCAGTGGAAATGTAACTGGAAATTCTGTAATAAATCTCAATTGAATAGCTGCTTTCAAGTGACTTAACTGAATGTTTTGATCTCGGATATTTTCCTCGTTCATTTCTGAATCATGATTTTCTTATAGGCAGTTAGCCAGATACTGCCTTTTTTTTTCTTCTCCCATGTTCTTTGTGAGCAGAGTTGCATTTCATGCAGAGTGAGTGTTTGATAAGTGGAAAACTCAGATCACCATAATGCCCTGATTTTCCCTCCTGTGTCTGTTACCTGAAACTGCTGTGTTAGCATAAACTTGGGTTTGCAAGACCCTTTGCAGATTTTAAAACCAGAGAAGGAGTATAAGGGTTAAGTTAGACTTCAGTTTGAAAGGTTTTCTAGAACCTGTTTGTGAAAAACAGCTTTTTATACTAAAGGTCAGATTGTAGAGTATGGTAATCATATTTGTATTCGTGTCATTTAGCCTCCTTTTGACTTAAAATAGTTACAACATGATAAGGGATGCCAGTGATGTAAATATCTTTACAAGTGTTCACTTAAATTTTCAAGTAATTCACTGTAGGTCGCTCTTACCTTTGGATTGCTTAACTTTCTGAATCCGAACGCCACAAGAGGGGATTTTTAGTAACCATGGATTCTTTAAATTTCCAAAGCCCTAGTTTTCACAAAGATGATGCAGTGGTGTATGTTGACTTAAAGCTTTAAAGAAGAAAGCTTGCATGTTGGTTTCTGGCCTTTAATACATAGGTGTAGGAAAAGTTCTAGTTGCTGTTATTTTTGGAAATGGTTTCTGGGGAAGAGATCCTTCAATCTGCTCTTTGTGATATTCTGTTGTTTGGCTAAGATCCTCACGTGGCTGCTGAAAAGCCATCAGTCAGAACTACAGTGAACAGAGGTCCCGCTTGTGGGCAGAGGGGAACTGGCTGCTGTGACCCTGGGCCCCTTCCGTCAGGGATGAATGTCCTTAGATCCTTGGGTCAGGTCCGTACTTTGGGCTGCTGCTGCTCTACTTGCTGATTACTGATACCCTGTTTACTTCAAAGGTGAAGCTCATCCCTGCAAGAGGATGGGGACTTTAATGGGGCAAACCTGTGGGACTAGGAACCACTACAAATCTAACTGCATTTTTGGTTGAAGATTGCCTTCTTTGACCTTGCCCTTTTCTCAGAACACCCCACATTGCTGCACATGTATTTTTCCACAAGGGAGGAAGGGGAATGGAGAGGAGCGGCATCTGGTAGATATTACTCTCCTTGTTCAATTTCCTAATTCTGAAAGGTGATATCCTGCTGATGAGTGCAATATTAAAACTGAATAAAATACTGCGAATGTATTTGTATGTATGCGTGTATAGAAAGAATAATCTTTCTGGGAAATAACTGCTTAGTTCAAAGCCAAATTAGTATGTTTGATATCTAAATTTCAGATTACACAGTAACTGTTTTCATGAAGTCCACAGTCAACTATATGTCTCCTATTGTGGCTACTTTTATGACTGGAGTTAGTCAAGTGTTAGTCACTTAGCATTTCATCCTTTTAGTTTGTTGTTTGCTTTTGATTTTCTGGTGGTCACCAAAAAGAATTTCTAACTCCGTAGCAAGTCCCTTTCCTGTACTTCTGTGTTTCCATTTCATCAAATTAATATTCTTATATCTGGTAGTGATAGGAGCACAGAGGAGTTATGTTTCCAACCCTAGCACTGACCTTAATGCTGTGTTTGCTTAACTACTCTGCCCCCATTATGGAACTCTAAAATGGGCACACCTGATTACTTCAAAGTACAGTGTCTGATGCTTAGCAGGTGTTAGGTATATTGAGGTCTTTGTGTATGTGCAGCATAATTCTTTTTGAACGTATTACTGTCTTTCCCGTTACAGAAGTTTGTAAGGGAAAGTCTTTTAATTAAGGGGACGTGTGCTGCATTGTTCTTGGGGTTGAAAAGGAAATAGCAGCTATGAACTGTGTAAAGTCACTTAAAACTTTGCTAGTGGATGCGTGTTTAACTTACATGATTTCTATGTGCAAAAAAGTAGCCTTGAATATTTTCAGCTTGAGTTAAAGTTGGTATACTCACACTTCTAATGCTTCATGCTTGCAGAACAATATGACGCATTTGTGAAGTTCACGCATGATCAAATCATGCGACGATATGGAGAACAGCCTGCCAGTTGTGAGTATCTATTTCTTCTGGTTCCTATAGCAGTGTTAAATTACCAAATGTTCAATAATTTAAATGGCCATTGTTTGTTGTTAAGCTTCAGCTAGGCCCCGGGTTACTATACTTTAAATTGGTAATATGGAAGACCAAGGTTGAAAGGAATACGTGAGATAAAATGCAGCTTTTGTTTAAAACGTCTAGAACTGTCTCCCATAACATGCTGGTTTTTTGTTTTTGAAAGCAGGTTTTGATATTGCCATAGGAGGTTTGTGATAGAGCTGGCATTTGTTAACTCCATCATTAACTGTTGTTTTTTGTCTCTTTCCAGACGTTTCATGAATCACACTTTCTGCATATGTGGGCTGCCCTATACACCCTGTTTTATTGTTGCAAGCTGTCCCAGTAAAGACTTGCAGCAATGCCATATTTTTTCCCCCTGTGAACACAGGTTATTTCAAGCTTTTGTCAGTGGCAACCACTCTTATGCAGCAACTGGTTTTGGAGTGCTCCCTGATGTCAGTACCACCTGGATGTGGACCTTTGCTACCTGTAATAATACCAGTGGCCTCATTTGCTGTATCATTACAATTTGGCTTCTTATGTTAATAAGTTTGAAAAAGTAAAGGATTAAAGCTGGTGTTCTAGAAGTTGCCCTTCACTGGTTGTGTAAATAAAAAATGTAGAATGACACTTCTGACTGAAGTTAGTGTGGTTTTCATAACTGTGCACTACAACAAAGCTGTAATCACAGTTAAGTTAGAATGTAATCCCAGGACAATTTTAAGCAAATAGCCCACAGTACTGCCTGTGAAATAGTGAAGGAGGGCATTTCTGTATTCCATGACTTTTTTGGGGGTTAAGAATGGGTTTATATGATTTCTCATTTTTGTAGTTTTTATTTATTCTATCAGTCTTTAACAAATGTTTATTGCTGCAATTTTTCAGTGTATCATTGTTTTACTGCCCTTGTAGTACTGGAATTTAGTTGGAAGAATAAAACATTTACTTCTAATCTGTTTGTTTTTAATATGCAGGTGGAACTTTTGCTGTGTATGAATAAACTTAAATCTGAGTGTTTAAATGAAAACTTTATTTACTAGCAATAGTGGGTGGGTCAGAATTTTCAATCCGGAGAACAAGGTGGATGAAAATCTCAGGTAATTCTTCAGAGGCAAAGAAATCTTCCTTAAATTGGCTATATTGTTTCCTGTTGTGGAAGCATGTTTGGTACAGAACTGGCAAGGAAATGTTGATTTAACTTGCTGCAGCTGACTCAAACAGCTGCGCTTTCCTTCAGATTTAAGTGACACATCAGAGGAAATCTGTTCATGAGATAGAGCAGGCGCTTGCACCACAAGCTGGAACTACATAGGTATTGGAAGAGCTAAAGGTGTGTGATCTTTGTGTTCAGGGTTGAGGAGTTTGTTGTTGGTTGCATTCAGCTGTTTCCAGATGGCTGTGTCAGTGCTGGCTGCTGCTGTCTGTGTGATTCTGAGTCTCTAGGTGTGAATTACTGAAAAGTTACTATGTGGCAAGTCCAGATCTGTGTGCTGTGGGGTAGAAGTATTGCTTACTGAATTACTTGGGTTATCTGCTTTGGGGACCTCAAAGCAGTTTCAAAGTAATCCTTTGATTATAAACTGTTGTCTTCTCTAATTTACTATCAACTTCTGGTTAAGTGGAAGTCTGTTGTGTAATAGATCTTTGTACCATTTCAAATTAACGGATGAGTTTTGGTTGAAATGTAATTGAAACTTCAGCTGGTAGATACACACATTAATTGGCTTGTGCTGATGCTTATGATACCAGAGAAGCTGTGTGATGAGCTCTAGTTCTTAGTGAACTTTTATTCACTTAGTATTGAGATTACAGGTTCAGAATTAGGCACATTGCCACAGTATCAGAGTGTTTGCTGCTCACTTTGCTGAAACCTATCTTACCTTAATGCTTGGATTGTCTTTACTATATTTTCAGAGTCTCACAAATGCGAAGTCTCTGCTAGACTCCCCTCTCGGGTCTTCTGTTACTGAAGATAAAACTATCAAGGGCTGTTGTCTGCCTCAGGGTTCTCGGTCCCTCTCCTTCCTGCTCCTCATTTTTTGACTTCCTTTTATTGTTAACTTGCCTGGTGTAGGAAAACCACCGCTTTTAGACAGACCACTACCCAAATTCCAGTATCCTGATACATCTCCTGTATCTGCTGTGTTCTAGAAGATCCTTGTTCTGACTTGATAGAAATGTATGTATACCTAACTGATAATTTGAGATAGGAGAGTAGAATTAAGATAGCAGCTATTGTGATCAACTCTGCATCTCAGCTTATCTTTTCCTTTGGGATATTAAGAGTTATTATAAATAGGAAGTGATGTCATGTTAGCACCCAGCCATTCCTGTGTTGCTCCAAATTAATGCATAATAAGCAGTCTTCTGGCAGATTAAATATAATGCCACCATGGGTGCTTATGCATCACAGCTGTGGTATGCTTAATTTGTGCTCGTTTTGAAAAGGAGGTTGCATTCTTTGAAATTTTTCATTTTTTAACCTGCTGCTTGTTCTGTCTTGGACTTTAAACTGGCTCCCTTTTCTAATCTCAGTGCCAGTATCTGATGTGATGAATTTCACTTGAAAGGCTTGTTCTGACTTATTCTTTAGTAGGGAAATGGCTGGCTGCTTGATTGCTGATGAAAAAATTAGGAAAATTGGGGTGCTGTGAAGAGCAGGCTGGTGCTTAAAACCAAACCTGCTTTGGAGAGCCTTTTGAAAGGCTTTCAAGTCAAGTAGAAATGGGTAAGATTCAGTAACTACTCAGTTCTTGGCACTACATTTTGTGATGGCCACATTTAGAGTATTTTTGCAGTTTTTGTGTAACTGCAGTCTGTCCAAAAGCAAAGTAAGCTTAACAGAGTGAAACCAAAGATCTTGGTTAATCCGTTTTTAAGGTAGTGTGATGTGTCAGTTCTTTTCAAGCAGACTGTGTACTTAAAAAGCAGTAGGTATGTCCTGACTGTGTGTTGATTTTTGTGTCTAGATGTGAAAGCATATAACCATAAGGTTATTAAGCATTTTTCAAGGCTGAAAAGGAAGGAGATTCAAGCAATCTTGTGTGCTGATGCTTGACATCTGCCTGTGTACTCTTGAACAGCAAGACCATTAGCAGATTTTGGTTAGAAACTGTTTTGTGAAAGCTCTCTCCGTTCCCGAGTTGGGAATTGGGAAGGATTTAGTTCTATGATTCCACAGTGGGGAGGAAAAGAACAAGGCTGGTAAAGTTTTGAGAGTTTATGCTCTTGTTGTGAACCAGTGCTCGTGACCTTTGTATGGGAAGCCATTCTCTGAGATGAAACATGTGAGGGTGAATGTTTGGCTTTTACAGGCACCTGGCTTATTCTTGTATTTTACTGGTGTTGCAGGCTGTGAGATAAAAGAAAAATTACCAAGTTTGTGTTTGAAACTAGTAGTGCAGTAGTGTAAAGAGGCGTCAAAGAACAGCATCTGTAAATGAGTTAATTTACTTTCAGGTCTGATTTTTGGCAGTAGTTTTCTTGAAAGATGTGACTACTGAAGAATACAATACAGTTATCAGTTCAGAGATGAGAGTTTACATTGTTACAGTTTCAGAGCTAGCACCACAATACAAACATAGGCTTTTTTGGCGGGGAGGGGGAGTCATGTTTGCTTTTGATGAACATTGCAGACAGAGAAGGTTTCCTGGAGTATCTGCAGAACATGGTATTACTATGCAGACAGTTGTAGAAACTAAGATTTTAAAATTACATATATATATATGTATGGGCAGTTGAAATCTCCTGTATGTGTATTTCAGCTAAGGTATATGAATATGAGGGTGAGTTTGGTATATTTACAACAAAAAGTAGTAAAATAAGTTAGAGGAACCAAATGTAAAATTCATACTATATAGCCAGATTATCTGCAAACAGAAAGCCTGGTGTTACTAGACTCCTAGCACCAGAATTCCATTGAAGGAGGAAAAGCACAAGCTGCTTTTTCATAGCTGGTGTCTCTGCTGTTACTGATGTTGGTTCAGAATTTAGCGATGTTAGGCTCTTTCCAGGCAGCTAGGACTCTGACTACACAGTCCAGCCTCTGAAGAAAGGGAAACTAAATGGAATTTATGACTAGTTCTGTTTAGTTTGTGTTTTTAACTGTCCAACCTTCCTACCCTCCTTGCTGAAGAAAATGAAATTACACAGCACTTCCTGCATAATTTTAATCAATTATTTCCCCTTTATACATTTTACAGTCTGAAGTGCCAAGTACTGAATTAAAAATTTGATCCTGAGAAACCATATATAGCATAGCAATCATGTGACTTTAAGCTTCAGAATTTGTTACTAGTTGAAGAAATGGCCATTACCTATTGATTTTTCTGTTCCAAGGTCATGTTGCCTGCATATTTGAGGATTAAAAGCCACATGCTGTTGAGGCTTGCTTCCCTTTATTTCCAAGTGTTTGACCCTCCGAAGGTGTGAAAGTCAGATGGTATGTGCTTATCTTGCATTGGGTGGTTAGGGTTGGGGAGGCTGCAGGCAGGTGGCAGAGGACAGCTGCGCAGGGCACTTGG
The DNA here is from genome assembly GCF_964188355.1 of Buteo buteo. Taxonomy (NCBI): domain Eukaryota; kingdom Metazoa; phylum Chordata; class Aves; order Accipitriformes; family Accipitridae; genus Buteo; species Buteo buteo. The sequence goes on along the minus strand of NC_134185.1, from coordinate 11,442,717 downwards.
CTCTGTGTCCTCCTGCAGATCAGTGAGACATTCGGCTGTTTTGCTGCTCCCTCTCATTTGTCAAGTGTAGTGGCAAGATAAATAGGTGAGGTTCAGGGCAGAGGAGGGCTATTCAACATTCTGCTCCTACTGAAATGTCTCCCTTCCCTTGCTGCTGCTTGGAAGCCTTACATACAAAGACCACTACAATGCAGGTCCCCTAGCCTGGTCTCTGGAGTGAAAGGCAGTGGAACTTGTTTGCCCTGTGTCTTGATGGAAAAGAGGAATTTTGCAACTGCTCCACTAAGATCCTAAAAATTCTTGCTCCGAGTTTTCATCATTATGTTTCCCAAGTTGTATGTTTAGCCAGTATAAAGGCTGATAAACTACTCATCTTCCTCAGCCTCTTAATTTGTCTGGCAACATTTAGAACTGGGCCCTCCCTTTAATACAGCAGGAAGTGTTGCTGTGTCTGTGCAATTAGAGCAGTGGGGAAATAAATGACTCCTACCTTCTCTGAGGGTATTTAAAACAAGCCTAACTTATCTTCCATACATTCCTGGCTAAACAGCCTGGTAAGTCACAAGTTCTTGTCATAGGACTTCCCCCCCACCTCCCCCAGTACAGATCTGGTTTGTGCAAGTGATTCAGTCTTTCATGCTCCAGGCTATCATTTTCAGCTGTTTTGAGTAGGCTGAAGTGCCAGTGCAACCAAGTGGGAGCACCTGGATTCTAGTGACAGCTGAACACATGCACTAAGAGCAGCACTTAAATGCCTCAAGTAGAAGGAAACTCAAGTCTGTCATCCTTTCTCAGTCAGCTGAGGAAGTCTGGGAGTTTTTTGGAGGTAAATACAGTCTTTTACAATAAACTCAGTAATCGCCATTCAGCTTTTAAGTAGGTGGGGAGAGACAAAGTCCAAACACTTTTCTCTTAACTGCAGCCCTTTCCTAGGTGATAAGACTGACCTGAAGTCTCCACCCATACCACTGAGGTGCATGTGTCACAGCCCTCAGGACAGCTCATCAGTGTATGGCAGACATATCTGCTGTTCTGGAGGGAAACACAGCTTTTATCCTTTGGTTTCTAAGGCTTTTTTCCATGTTTGGAAAATGTTGGATCCTGACATCAGCATAAACACACTTGCTCCCCAACCCTGGTCTGAGGGAAGTTGAAGCTTAATGCAGTAAGATCTGCAGTGTAGCTTTTGAGTGAGTGTGAAAAAAAAGATGGGGCTGGTTAGGACATACCCATGTTACTCTGGTATCTGGAATCAGGTGTGGGTTTTTCTTAACAACCTCAGCTTCCTTGGGGACCAGAACACTGGCAATGACCATGGTTTTCCAGCACTTTGGCACAGCACTTTATTTGTGGCTGTTGTTACAGTATAAGGCAGCAGCTGTGAGCCATTCCAGTCCAGTTCGTACAAAGGGGACAGCACTGGTAACCCGTACTGAGGTGTAGGCACTGCTCCATCCTGGGCTTGCTTAGTGCAGAGGGCCAAGTGGTTCACTGAGAAGGTTCTTTGACTGAAGAGCTGTCAGCTGAGCAGTGCTTTTAACACTCTTGGCCAACAGTTGTTATTTTCACACAGCTGTTTCCTTTGTTTGCTTCCTTTCCTCAGCAAATAGAAAAGTTACAATGTGTACTTCAGGTGTGGATTTTACTACCTTTGTCCAATGTGCGTGAGTTCCATGTTCTCATTTAGTCTATGCTGACACAAGTTCCCCTGCCAGCAAACATCAGCTCGTATTAGTCAACTTTGCTAGAAAAAGGGAATGATTTAAACAGTTTGCTTTTGCTTTTCTCAAAGAGCAAAAACCTGTATCTTCAAAATTATTCTGTCCCTTTCTTTTCCTCATGAAGGAGTTTTCAGGGAGTTATGACCAGTTTTGGTTTGAAAAACATGCAGCAGAGGCTGAACATGGAAGCTTATTGTCTTTTTTAGCATACTGGCTTTATTTATTTTTAAATCTGTAGTTAAAGGATCTGGAAGGCATTTCATAACGATGACTCAAATCCTGTCAGCTTATAAGCAAGTTAATAATACTGCTTCATCACTCTGTAGCTTACACAGCCACTGTTGTCCTTTTGGCTTGCTAGCCTGAATTGTATCAGTATAGTGTTAAATATCACACATCAAAGAAGATTAAAACTGGCACAACAATACCATATTTGGAACATGAGCATTAATAGAGCAGTACATTACACAGGGAGGCTGAGTGTTAAAACAACAACATTGCTATTCAGGCCTATCCAGGCACTCGGAATGTATCTCACAACATTCAGTCATCGTTGACTTTGACTCAGTATGCAAAGTTAGCAAGGACTAGTTTAGTGGGAACACAGCCATTGCACAATGTTAGAAAGAACAGGTTTATTAAGATCTTGGTGGCACATTAACAGCCTCCCCATGTCAACCTTGCCACGTGGTCAGTTTTCTGCTTGCTAGGCTTTATGAAGCCTAAGAGTTCTAGTTCAGAAACAGCTCGAATAAAACGAGCACTGGACATTTCAGTAAAGGAAAGGGAGTACACTTTTTTTATGACACATATTGATAGAGACACTGTTCTCTCTAGGAGGTGAAGATTTCTAAGTCATGGTAAGCACAGATTACACAAAATGTGTTGCACACTAAAATTGCTGGAAATAAGGGCAGAGCATCATCTGCCTACAGAAGCACAAATCTTCAATCTAATCAGTATTTCTTTTGCTACATGCATACAATGTGGCAACAAAGGAAGACTTCCTTTCCCCACTGCTAAGAGAAGCTTAAAGCCTACAAAGATATTATTTTTGTAGTGTCTAAGAAGAAAGAATTTATACTTCCACAGACCTTGACAAAAAAGGGAAGATAGATAATTGTAGAGGTTTTTTTTTTTTGAGGTTTCATAAAACAGCACCACCTTTTCGTTACTTGCTATTCACTATACCTTTCTTGCTGCCTTCCTGACACACAGCTATATATCCTTGAGTTAAATAGAGAATTTAGTTTTGTATTAATTACCAGTGGAGCTTGTAAAAACAGAAGGGCTTTATAATAAAGGAAAGCTAGGTATAGTATTAGACCATATAAATACTCTTCCTGTAGTTAAGCCTCCTTTTGTACAACTATTCATCTTTTTTCTGTGGCAGCACTACTGTTGTAGCCATGAGTTGGTTCCAATACTCGTCCTTTAAATATTTTGCAGACCTCAGTTAAGAATCAGGACAAAGTGAGAAGCAGAATGGATGTTTTGTGGGAACTAAAATTCTCAGCTCTAAGGTACTAGAACTCATGACTTCTACAGAGACACTACTTTTGTAATCATTTCCTCTGCTAATGCTTCTATCTTCCTCATAATAACCTGTCTCTTATTTCTCCATCTGCTCTCTAGGTCACAGCTATCCTATCATCTGTTCCCCAGTAATGCTCTCCCCCTATACAGCAGCTGTACCAACTCTCAGATGATTTAACCAATTAGAATAGTTCAACTGGTTTTAAGGACTGTTGGTTCTGTTTCAGATCCAGACACCTCCTATGGACAAAAGCTGCTCTCTTACCTCACTGCCCCCAGCCCAACTATTTTAGCTGATCTATTTCTGTGACATTTTCAGTACATTAAGGCTGTTAAGACAACTAGTTTTAATTTTTCTGGAATTAGTTATCTGTGCACATTAAGCTGTATTTTAAAAATCCTGGTTCATTAATCCTGTAAGCATTTGAATGTCAAACTTGAGAGAAATGAAGAAAGGATACTGGATAATATCATCCACCTGGTCTGAGGAAGGTGCATCTGCATTTGGTCCCTCAGCTGCCATCACCACAGTTGAGAAAGCCTAGAAGGGGAAAACCAGCATAGATTTAACACATTTCATAGAGAGAGCTGCATATATTTTAAAAAAAAAAAAAAAAAAAAGAGCTCTGAGCTGATGACTATCACTCAGGAAGAATGAGATCTTGGAACGGTAACTCCATGAGAATGTCAGTTCAGCAGCAATCAAGAGCAAGCAAAGTTACATATTACCATGGCAGGAGTATAGAATGAAAAGACATCACTCCATGAACTTGTGTGCCTGCATTTTAAATACCAATATAGTTCTGGTCCCTGAGAAAGAAAAAATACAGAACTGAAAAGTGTTCTCAATGCACAACTGCTTAAACATTCTGGAAAAATGAAGGAGCTAAGTTGGCTGTGAAGAAATTATGAAGTTGAGGGACAGCAAGAGGCTGGTTAGGAATCTTCTGTCCACTTTTATTTCCAATACACAAACAAGGCAGCAGCAAATAAAACAGAACAAGTAAAAGGCATGTCCTCTGCACTGCATGTAGTTATGCTATGGAATGTCTTGCCAGAAGATGCTGTGGCTGCTAGAAAGTTATATTGGTAATGTAATCCAGGTAGGCTTACAAAATACAGAGAAACCATTCCAGTTAAAGAAACTCTAGAGCTAAAACATGATTGTTAGCTAGGGAGTATTTGGAGAATGTATCATATTAATGTAGGTTCTCTTGTTATATTCTCTCTGCTTTTGGTCACAGTATGAGACAGGATATCAGGCTAGAAGGACCTTTGTTCTGCCCTAGCACAAGCATTCTCTCGAACAGCCCCATACTTGCCAAGCAGCAGCACTTGCCTGTTTCCATAAAAGTGTCACAGAAAACTTAAAGGTAGCTTTGTGAAGAATAATATCTGATCTGTGCCGAGCATAAAATAGAAGCAGAAGCAAAAGATTTTAATCATGGAGTAATAATGCTGAAAATAAGTGATTCACAGTACTCAGAGGAAGACTCTGTGGGCTGGTCATTAGAGTTACTGTGTGTTCTTGCACAGGAGCGACTAAGGAATGCCATGATTTAAGCTGTGAAAAGGCACTAAAGAAGAGCAGACATGCAGCATAAAGAGCAGACATGCAGCATAAAGATAAATCAGAATACTGAAAGCAGGTAAAGGCACTGTTTGTATTGTCAACATACCTCTAACCAATCAACGAGATTAATCAATCTGCCACACTCCAAATGAAGTTTATACACTATGCATATGTCAGGAGCTTTATTAGAAATGCTTCCTCCACCACTTTTCAAAGCTTGATTCTGATGAAAAAAAAAAATGAAAGCAGTAACTTCGATCAGTTTTTAATCTTGAACAATCTCTAGAGCTACATATAACATTATTTCACATAGTAGGTATTTTAACCAAATGTTTACTGGATGTGTGTTTAATGGCAAGTAGTGGTACAAAGGAAAAAAAACAAACCAGGAAATAAGAAAACATACCATTAAAAAAAACACAACACAAACAAAACACCCACAACAAAAAAACACCTAGGTAATTCACTCCTGGTGTTCCTTCTACAATTTTGTACACTTATGCAGTCTCTAATGAGTGATTATGTGATTAGGCTTTTCCCCAATTCTTTTGCTAGTTCTATTTACATATCAGAGAGAGATACTGTGTTCTGTGGATTCAGGAAAAGAAAATAGTCATGATTTGCCTCACACTGTAGTGTGTAGAAAACAGAAAAGTATCCCTTCCCCCCCACACCCCCAAAAGGAAAGAGGAAGTCTTAGTATAGATCTACCAGATGTAGTAAAAAGCAGAATTGCTTCTCTAATCTCAGAGTTTTATCTTTGAAATGTAACAATTGTTTCTCTCTGGCTTGAAACTCAGCACCTATAAAGGCAAAAGTCTGATTTCTCACAAACTATTCTCTATGTCAGGAAATTCAGGTCATCAGCACTGAACCATTTACTTGAGAAGTAAAAAAGCCACTTGAGCCAGAAGCAAAAGTCTCTGTAGAGCTACAGAAATTTACAACATTTCATAACAGTTCATAATTTTTTTTTCAGTTCCATGCACTCAAAGAAGCCAGCTCTCTTAACATGAAAACAACCACTGATCATTCCTTTCAGTGCATAGAAATTTTTGTTAAAATAACTTTTACATGCTACTAAAATGTGCCAGTTACTTTTGGGAAGTCTGTAAAGCCCTAGAAAGAATACCTTCATAAATAAATGCTTTTCAAGATAGGAAAGAAGGTTGGGCAAAGAATGTAACTTTGCTCGAGAATCTCTAGCTTGCCTTTCATAGATCTCAATCCCTGCAATTTCTGAGGCTCAGATTCAGTTTGGACTCTAGCACTTAGGAGACATTTCACAATTTCCAGAAAGCCTAACAATTTTCAAGTTTATTTATTCTGTACATGGAACACAAAAGCTGCAGACCTTATGTTAATGTCTGTCAGTTCAGTTCAGATGGTCTCCAGATAAATTCAGAGTAACGTGGCTAAACCCTCAAAATGTTACACTCCAGACATTAATTTACCAGACTATAATTCAGGAACATACCGTAATAGTTTCAAATACTACTGTGTTACTAACTGGCACAGGTGAAGTTACACCTTCTGGCTGATCTAGTGGCTCACTACTGCCCACAGGGATAACCCTACACTTTTTTCTTTTCCCCTCTGCTACTTCTCCTAACTGTGTGGCTTCCTACACTTTGCATTGATTTTCTAATCTTAAGGTCAGAACAGTTAGCACAGCCAAGAGAGGATGCAACTTCTAGAGCAACTGCACTCTCCTGGAACAGGTTCATCTGTAGAAATTAATATCTAGCTGGACCACAGGCAAATGCCAAGAATGATCCAGGGAAGGTGTTACTGATTGGCAGTGCAGAGTTTCTGCCAGTACCTAAAGAATTCAGCCTCGCTTGTGATAACTAGGCCAAGTCTTTACAGCATAGCAGGAGGGAGCTGCAGCTGTGTGCAGGGAAACCTCAGCTTCCTGAGGCAGCAGCGCACGCGTTGTCCCCGAGAGGAAATAACCAGACTGAGAAGCAGGAAGCTGCCCTAGAACGAGCAGCCAGTTGTGAAACCAGCTGCACAGCACAGAGGTGCTCTTTCAGAAAGAGAAGAGTATGGGAGTGGGAACAACCCAGAACGCTGATGATGTTTCTCTTGCTTGGCCCTGCCCCCAGAGGCTAGACTGAGGACAGACTTGGACCTTGCCCTGGAATCAACGTTACTGCCTTTCCCAAGGACCAAATACTAGTATCCCCTTCTCCCGATATGGGAGCATAATTGCAACTCAAGGATTTTCATTTCATAGCAATCAAAGTATCTTCATGGGTAACAGGGCTCATTTCTTGAGATCAATGTAAAAAAAAAAAATCGCCCTTCTTACCCAAGGTCAAGAACAAAATTTGCATGACCATCTAAACCCCAGGAAGACTGAAGATCAGATTTCCTTGTGCTGACACAATACTAAGCAGTGCCTTGCTGGTATTCCAAGTTACAACTTGTTCAATTTTCAAGGGATCAGTGAAAACAGAATTACACTTTTTTTGGTGGGTATTTTTTTCAGGGTAAATATGATTCTTGGTTCGCATTTTGCTAAATAAATAACTGGACTGGATTCCTGTAAGAAATGCATCACACATTAATAATTTGCTGGTACTCCACTGAAGCAGATCCTTTTCTGTCCTAGCCTTCTGGAAGGAACAGTTCTAGAGAACTTTGCTCTGGTCATGGCCCAGGAAAGTACAAGCCATGCAGAAGTCATGGATACAATTAAGAAAAATACTTATTTGACTCACATGGATTAAAATGCTAAGCAAGGTACTCAGCCAATACTGCTGCTGTTAGAAACCATGCCAAACCTTCACAATCTACTCGGAAAACATCGGAAATATGTTAAAGTATGTCAAAGAACAAAGTGCAGGATGACAGAGGGCTTTAAATCCTGTCAACTCATCAAAGAGAATACTTATTAAACACATCAGTGGGTAGATTTTGCTAGCTCTGCTAATCTATATTTTTACAGGTTCTCTAAAAATATAAATTAATGTGGTTCATATTAGGTCTCTTTAATGGTAGCCCACTTGCTAACTACTGTTTTCAAAAATAAGCTCTTCAAGCAGTTTTAGAAATAACTCCTGCACACAGCAAAACTTACAACCCTCATTCAAATAGAGGCACAGTGCCAACAAACCCAATATGAATCGGGTTGTAGATTTCAAAGACTGGACTTTATCAGGTATGATTCCTGATAAATGTTGGCTGTGACTCAAGTAACATATAATCACTCAGATACAGCTACAACCATGTTTTCTTCAAAACTGTAATGATATTTTTAAGGGAAATGTTACAGCATGAGGATAACTCCAAGCAGCATCTATAATCAAGGACAAAAAAAAAAAAAAAAAAAAGAAGAAAAAAAAAGAGAGAGAGGAAAAAAAAAGTATGTTCACTCCTTTTCCAAATCCTGCTCTATTTCTTTCTTTCAATCATCCTGTGAATTTGATTTATGAACAAAGTGGAAAAGGGACTGCTTTTCTTCTCTAGAAAAGGGCAGGGTTAACTAAAAGAATCAATGACAATCCTTTTCTTGGACTCGGAAAAGATAGGATGTCAATATACAACACACATTAAAATAAATTTAAAAAGAAAAACAAAGGACTCCTTTAAATATCCTGTATTTAAGTTGCTGTTAATGTCATCGCTCCGCCTGAACACAGCCTTCACCTTACAGCAAGTCTACACACTGAGGACTAAGCACAAGCCCTGTAAAGAAAGTCTCTGGAAAGAGCCACACTGTATTTTTCCCCATGGACAGTCATCCCTTTTGTAATGGAGGACTAAATGACTTTTCTTAGCGTACATCTACAGGAGAAAGAAAAGAGCATGACTAGGCTCTGCAAAATGGATTCCCCATATAGAACTCTTTCCATAATTAGCTGCTTTATTTCAGCCAGACAGATTCCCTAGCTCTTTGCAAAGTCCCCAGTTGCTTATCAACGCAAACTTGCTGGTTCTCTGCAAAACAGCTGAATGTGTGCCAAGCTTCATGAAACAGCAAAACTAAGCCTTACACATCATCCTCACGTGTAGCCTTCAGAACCTACTCCAGCACCACAAACAACTTATTTGTTTCTTACCTTCAGGTAGCAGTATGGGTTATTTAAAGCTGTATGAAGTGCAATCCTCGGGGCAGCATTCAAGTGCTCACGGAGAACACTGGCTGTGTTGAAATACACTATCTCATGCAGAGTCTTGTGGTCTGCAGGAACAAGGTAATTTCTGAAAAAGCAACACGAGGTATGGGGGAAGGAAGGGAGATACAAGCTTTACCTTAAGGGAAACAACAGAAGTCTACTGCAGTCTCTGACCGCAGTAGACAAGAATGTATGTTTCCCAACCAATACTGATAAATCTTTGAAAAAACAAGAGGAACAGTGCCGAAATCAACTTTTAAGCAGGGAAGTCAGTTATTATCAACTCTACATCTAATGGATTTAGCGTAGAACTCTAGCTGGGCCACTGACAATTTCAAAAATAAGGGCAGCAGGTGAAATGCTAACACGAGTGATGTACTCCACAGATCTTGCTTATCCATCTTGAGGCCTCCTGATGAGTCTCTGCTCATCTTTGTCTTCATATTTGAAGCTTTTTTCTTGGCACAGTCATACCTCTGTTAGCTTCTCTGCCTCCCCCTGCCAAGGCTCTATAATTAACAAGTGCCTTCATCTCTTCCCCCACCCCAAGCCTTTCACATTTTCTGCTACAGAGCTGCCTCCAAACCCCTAATCTTCTATGCTTTGCTCACCAAAACAGTTCCCAAAATGGATAGGATATCACACTTGACATCTATACAGTTTGCTAAGTAGAACAGATCAGCAAAGATTAGGGTAAAAACTCTTGACTTTATTTTGTCACATATACCCAGTCCTCCCTTCACTTTTTTCTGTAGCCAAAGTAAGTTGGTCAATTCATGTGCCAATTACTTCTACTAATCTATGGAAAAGAGTTTTTTTTCTAATTATTATTTTTAGAGCCCCCATCAAAGAAAGAATAGGAAGGAAAAAAAAAGTATGCTTCATACTGCAGGGACCAAGACACAATTTTGACAAGATTAACATTAGCAAAATTTCTCTTGCAACTTACGGTGCAAACTAATGCAGGAATATAAAACAGGAAAGCTCACCTTACAAGACTGTCTATATAGTCAACAACTTCAAAACGAAGCATTTCAAACTTCGTCAGTTTCTTAGACCGCCTTGATTCCTTCAACTCCAACAAAGTCTTTAAAAAAAAGTGGTGCATAAAACTACATGGGAGGTAGTTATTCTCTGGAGAACACAATCTATATGTTTAACATGTATAATTAATTTTTACTGGCACGTCTTCACTGATGATGTTTGAAAGTGTGATCGTGCAGTTATTTTTATTTAGGCCAGTGTATTCAGTTCTCAAACTGGTAGGAGTTTGGGAATTTCAAAGAAATATGTGTTAGGCAGAATGTGTAATTTACAAGTTAAGTAAAAAGAAACCCCCTAATTTGCATTTTAAAATCCTAGTTTATGACAGATATTTTCTATGCGTCAGCTGGGCCTGACATACATAGTTGGTACTTATTCATTCATTTTTAAGAAGAGTTACTTATGCACAACCTTTACTCAGAGCTCCAGCAAGCTGGGAAGAACTAACCATGGACAATTACATCTTAAAAGATTCAGTTAAGGAACTAGTCAGTAAAGCCTACGCAGGCCTAACCTTCTGAAGATGATAAAGGTCTGTCTTCTTCTGGAGCTCCTTTTGTGATGATACGGACACATCTTGTTCTTGGAAAGCTTCTGCTTTAGAACAAAACTAATGTTTGATATGTGGGGTAAACTTTTCCTGACTACCTATATAAACCCCCTAACCCAAGCAATCCAAGAAGTGTTCAGTTATTTGTTCACATAGACCCAAACACAGGTAGCTTTTGAGTCTTGCACCTTGTAAAAGATTGTTAAAAAAGGAGTCTGCAGTGCAGCTTAACCAACAGTAATTAAGTAACCGAAGCAATTCAGCCCTGAGCAAAGATCCAGCACAAGGCTTGCACATCACTTGAATTCCACTTACGTCATACTCTCAACATTTCTAAGCTGGACAGATTAGTACTAGATACTCCTGATGCTTTTAAGAGTGTTCAAAAAGCCATACACTGCATATTTTTTCCTTCTTCTGCAAAAAAAAAACTACAGAAGAAATGAGTTCTCCGTACTTAACCAAGAAACTGCAACCAGAGCAGCAAACCAAAAGTGTGCTAAGGTATTTCATTGACCAGTTTTATTCTTATCTTAATTTATAACAGAAGTTTGTTTTCATAGCCATGTAGCTTGTTGATCAATTGCACCAATAATTAGTAATTTTTAGGTAAAAACAAAGAAGCAAAAACTCCCAAAGCACAATCAATGCCAGTATGAGTAATAATCAAATCAAAACAAAAGGTAACTAGATTTCTTGCCTTACTTATGAAGATGGTAACAAGATGGAGATTCCACCTATGGATCACATGTAAATATCCAATCAGCAGTGACAATCATGATATATAAAAGCTTTTTGGTGACCTACATAGAATGAGTTGGTATTTTCCAGTGCCCTATGGACATTTGTATTTGTGTTGAACAAAACAGAGAACTTCCTCTCTCCACTACTACACTGATAATATTTTGAGAGAATTTTTTATGAAATCCTTCAGTTCAAAATACACTGAACATAAGGATATTTTGTTTCTTTAAGCTTCATGTTTTTATTTTTTTCCAGTTCGTAAGGCAGTCGGGAAGATAGAATTTGTTGTTTTTAAAAAATATATAAAAATTTTGGACTATCCTTTCACTGGAGGGGCTCTGTGGGAGATTTGGGTACATAACATTTTTGGCAGACTTCTGAAAACTCCCGCTAACAATGCAATCACAGAAACATACAGGAAGAAGTCACCTAACTCAGCAACCTATTTGTGTAAAGTTTATCTTAACTTCCCCTTCTCACTTTTTCATTATAGCTCAAATCCGCTTTGAAAACAAGCTAAGATCATTCATGGATTCATTAGACGTTCTCTGCTTTAAAAACATCTTCAAATACTAAATGAAAATAAATACTGCCTTTTTTGTTTTATAGTTCTGCATGTCCCTGAATTCCCAAAGTTCTTTTTTTTTATTTATTCCCTCAAGGTAAAAATCCAACTACTTAAAAGCCTTTTGCTTCAGTTCTTTTTTTCCAAGCTAGATGAACCTTTAGGTTTTCCATCGTAGTTCAGATTCTTCAGTGCTGGTATATTCACTGACATATACAGCTTTTTCAAAGTGATCACCTATTTCCTGTACCACAGCCCTGCTATTACTACATCTATTCAAAAATGCATGGTACAGGCAAGACCCAATTCTTCTAAACAAGCCTCAGTTAACGCTAGAGCATTACATGACTACTTTAATTAATATTAGATTGCATTTGGTGGCTTATTGCCTGCTTGTCCAAATGCTGGGTGGCAAGCACACTGATAATGAACTTAATTTAATATGCATAAAACAGACCAGATGATAACCACTTCATCTTCAAAAGGGAATCATAGGGGAGCACTTCTCCGTAGTTCAGGGGAAGCAACAGAATTCCTGTTCCAGAAGAATACTGAAGTATGTCATATTCCTATTACAGAAGGAATACAGCAGTTTCTGTTAACCTGCCTCTGAAAGACGGAAGGCTGCTACTCATTTGCCTTACTAAACTTTCAAATATGTCCTCTACCATGAACAATCAAATATACGGGCCTGACAAGTTACAGCATGTCAGCAGAGCCCTGACAACTGGCACTTGGTATCCTAGCTCTTATATGAATTTAGCTGAAGGTGCAGGTGAAAGAACTTTATATACATTTGGATTAAATACCATGCCATAAGGAAGTCTGCTCCTATTTATCATTCAATATCTGTTTTTATTTGTTAAATGTTTTCAATGATTGCAACATCTGGTAAAATGCTCAAAATATACGTATGACAGATTTAGTGAGTAATGTTTGCTGATCTGTCCAATTTCTTATCTTACATCACTCTTCCGTATTATTAAAACCACGAACCATGTACCAATAAAGAATATAAACATCTCCTGATTTTGTGCATGTATTTAAAAAAACAATCTGGAAAAATCTGATGGTTTGATACAATGACAGGATATTACCAGGGAAAATTATCCCCATTGGTCAGATTATAAAACAGCTTTTGTATAATCTGCAATGGAATGTATGATGGTACACACCCACCTTCTAGTTTCTGAAACTGGGTCAAGAAATCCTTCAACTTCTCTACTGTCTTATCAAACTCGTTTCCAGAAGATGACACAAAAATTTCCACACATTGTTGAAGCATGGTTACCAAATCAGACTTATTCAACATCCTAAAAGACACAATAGTTGGCTGAAGTTGAACCACAGAATGATGAAACAGCTTTCAACATTCTTAGTTGAAAAGAAGTTTAAAAATAATTTGTAAAACTCCTTTTAAAAGAGCAAACCTCCAAGATTTCAAGCATTCAGTCTTGCAGTAAAGTAAGTTTTTTTCCTTGCTGTCATTAACAGAAATAAAAAAGTATGTTAGGGTTCATAACTCATTCCCAAAAATGATAAATGAAACGGTAAAAAAAAAATCAGATTAGTATGTATTCACACATCCACAAAATCCATTACTCTTTGTGATTCAGAATGATTCTCAAACAAAATCCAAATTGCTGTTTTCTGTATAAAAACCTATAAACCTATAACCTATGCTATAAACCTAACCACCACTAGAATCCCAGAATCATTTAGGTTGGAAAGGACCTCTTGAGATCATCTAGCCCAACCTCCAGCCTAGCATTTACTTACTTTTAATTATGTATTAGCGCATTTTATAAATGTCACCAAGCACTGCTCAGTCTCAGAACCTTCATTTAAAAGATATCAAAGCAAGTCCTTGCAAATATCCACAAATGAAATCCAGAATTACAGTCATTGCATCAAGCCAGTATCATTACACATGCATGTAACTTTATTCATGCAGTGGGAGAAGTTCCCATTGCTAAACACTCTGGTTCTGAACAATCATAGCCACTGTTACCAGTAGCCCTTCCCAGCCTATTCTTGTGCTTTTGCTTTGTCTTACACAAAACAAAGGTGCTCATAGTTTAAGGATTTTAGAAGACATAAGAAACACAGCTATGCAAAAAAGGGAGCGTGACAAAAGAATGAAATGATCGTAATCAATCAATCAGTGTGTCAGGCAGTGGGTCTCCATATTAGCTACCTAAAAATTGACTAAGAGAGTTTTAAAAAAGAATTTAGAAGAGGCTGGGGAAGCTTTATGGATGTCTGGAGGGGCAATTGAAATTTGAGCTCTAGATTCTAACTAGCAGTTGATGCTAAATGCTTGTAAAGGCTAGAATTTGAAACATCAGTTTATCCGATTCAGGGTTATGGATTTTTGCAAGTCAGGTGTTGCCTTCAGATACACTTGTTTTTTAAAGAAAAGCATCAGGAGTTAACAACAGGAAGGGTGACCCTTGACCACACAAAACACTAGAAAACATTTTGAACTGTCATGTAAAATATAATGGGTAAACAAGATAGCCTTCTTCCAGGCCAGACAAAACACTGCAATAATTAAACACCTAAGATGGAGAGAGGATAATCAGATTTGGAGATCTGTGAATGGGAAAGAACAAATTTATTTTAGTAATGTTATTCAAAAAGAAGCTGCAAGTTCTAGAAAAAGTTATTTATGACAACAATGGGATTACAGGGCCCAAAGAACAGGCAAGAGGATGGTTATCACACACCAGGAAACAGTAAAGGATCCTTTTCAACCTTTTGGGTTTGAGATTACTACAAGGTATGCCAGGTATCAGAGAGTGGGATTAAGATTTTAATTCAGTTAAGAGACAGGCTTAAAGCAGAAAGGAAGATCTCAGTTCATCTGAAGACAGTAAGTAAATCTATGTCTCATTATTCAGAGACAAGTTATGAAAGAGAAAAAAGGAAGCTAGGATGAGGTCCACAGAAACTCCTTCTGAATGCTGAAGTGGGGAATCGTCTGAAGAATTGATAACAGAGATTGGTCAACAACAAAATTACAACAGTCACAGAAGGGCAGGACTGTAATAAACAGTATGTGACGAATGGCATCAATGATTAGCAGACAAAACCAGAGTCCAGTATCTAGACAGAAGACAATAGGTCAGACAGTCCTCAAAGTTTTGCCACCTAAAATCTTGACCAAATGTCCCAGCCAGTTAGCTCCCAATAACCAATCAAGTGAGACACTCTCCAACATCTCTTAATCTTATCTCTCTTCTGATTGGGTTAATGCAATGTGAACTAGATATTTCTAGATAACTACATTAACGTAGAATAACTATTGGCTAGATTGCTAAAGTTAGATCACCTGAAACACCATCTTCGGGGAGAGCACTTTTTAGCAGAAGGGATAAAAGCCAGTCCAAGGAAAGGCTGCAACAGGGAAACAACCAACCAACCACAAAAGGAACTCAGTGCAACAACTGAAACCCCCACATTCAAACATAATTCATGAAGGGCAAAAGAGAGACTTTGTTAGAAGTCAAGAAATAAGCTCATCAAAAGCTTCTCTATTTTTTACTTTCTAAATACAAGGAAAAAATTTGGATTCCAGAAAAACACTGAAAAGAAGAATAAGGAATGGGAAAGGGTGAACATAAGCATATCAACAGGTGATGTGGCCCCTGGGAAATCAGAGATATTAAAGAACACTGAATAACTTCCTTACCTGAGCAAAGGGGAAAAAAAGAAGATTGTGAGTAGAAGGGGAAAGACAACGTTTTATAATTTTCTTCTAAAAGATAACAGCAAGAGTCTATGCAGAAAAAGCAGAGACAAGAGGAAGTATGTGTAAAATGGCAAACAGTTAAAATTAAAAGCTGAAAAAAATAATCAGCACAGCTAGAATCCCAAGTATTTGAAGGAATTGTGTTGAAGGAGTTTTGTTAGAAAAATGACAGAATTCCCGAATAAATAAGAAAAAAAAAGAAGAATTATCTAATGAAAGGAATGACTGTGATCACTGTATCAGAAGCTCCCACAGTGGGAGCCAGGACCAGAGGAAAAACAGGAGGGAGATAAACAGATAAGAAATACAGGGGGAGCAAGCCAGATTCTCATGGCAGCATCGACTTTCATACAGGAGAAGAGGCAGATGAATTCAGTGTGGAAGAAAGCAAATTAAACATAGGAGGAGAAAAAAGAGGAAAAAAGGGCCAAGAGTTATTAGAGATTATAGAACAGACAGTACAGGAAAGCAAAATGACACATTTGTGGGCAAGAGTTGATAAGTGTTGTCAGGATTCAGGAGAGTCAGAGAAGGATTAAGAAGGAAAGACTGTAGAAATGACAAATCAAGCATGTAATCCTTTCAAAGTGATGAGGGTAAAGAACATAGCACAGTGGTAATGCACAAGAACCACTCAGTATGGCAAAGGTACGGTTTGAAGAGTATGTTTCCGTGTGTATATGAACCCAGAAACTTATCCTCCACCCACCACTGACATGGTTTTTCTATGCAATTTTACTGTCAGACATATCAAACCTCACAAGCTCAGAGGCTCTTGAAGAGGCAGTAACAGTAACGGTGTTGCATCAGTTCCTTGTGCGACAGAACCAATGTATTATTTGAATAAATGCAGCTATCATCAGGAAACAGCCAGCTGCCATGATAAAGCACATTTAAAAGTTTGTAGCTGCAACATCGCAATTGAAGGGTTTTCTATTAAGAAAATTGGCTTAGATGACTTTTCCATTTTAAATGCTGACAGACAACACAAGTGTAGGCTCTCCTACAGTCCTGAGCTCACAATAACACAAAAAATTAACTCAGTCCCTGTACAAACTATTAGACAAAGGAGGCAGGGGGAAAGCAATTAAAAAAAAAAAAAAAAAAAAAGGCCTCAGCTACTCATTTGGAACAGATTCCAATTTTCACAACAGATTAAAATTTAGGCCAACTAAAACTAATTTTGTTGATAATATCTAACACAATCATACTTTAAAAGACAAAACCCAACTGATGTTCTCATTCACACACAGTAATCTCAGTGGTTTTAGCATAATTACTCAGGGCATAAGAGATATTAGAACCTGGTTGAGTTTCATGAAAAATGGTAGAAAAACAAAGTGAAAACAACAGTCAATTATACTTGCAAATAATCTTACAACTAGCTGCAAACACGTAATATCCTCAGCTTTAAGTTCCAGGATAACCGATGACTGATATCCTCCATGTGTACAGTGGTATTAAAACAAAATCACCTTGCTAGCTGAATAGATGACTCATACTCCTCTGTCTCCCACACTCGGTTTTCCAAACATGCACAGTGCAGCTCCCTGATCTGTTATGCAGGAGGTGAAGAAAGGATAAAGTGTTTTACAAACAAAGTAACGTGGAATTCTTGCAACAAGCTTTTCAAAGCAATATGTAATTTCTTTGGAACTTGTTTTCCAGAGATGCAGAATGATTGCAAAAGAAATGAGAGCATTTAGTATCTTACAGAACTAAGCTCCTATTGTTGCTGGAGTTTGTGTTGCTTTTCACCAGGTTTCAAACAACCAACATTCAGATTAAAATAACTGCAGAGAACAGAGAGGAACTCCAATCAAATGCCCCAGCTCAAACATCTTTTTATTCTCAAATACTGGGACAACCATGCTGATTTTGTAGTTAAAGACAGATTCTAGTAACAGTGTGGAATACATTGAGAACCAACAGACAAGTGTGCATGCACAGAATATGCATGCTCTTCTAGTAGAAGAAGAGATCACTTAGTATGAGAAAGTGGATTTAATGACATTAGAGCAATATGGCTATTAAGAGCAATTATCACTGTTCCCTTACTATCATTTTATTCTGTACAGAAGTTGCTAAAACTCAGTCTCTTAATCTGAAATTGACTACCAAGCTAATAGGTGGTAGAAGAGTTTACATTTATCTGCAATGCATACAGATAATCCAAGATATGGGGAAGTCAATGTGTAGATTCTTTTGCTGATCTGTGCATCTGTCTCCTCCTGGAAACTCCTTCCTGTTGACTGACACGGCATCATCCACACCACTAAAGAAACCACCCTCTGCCCATAGCAAGAAAGCATCTGTCGCCCTTTTAAGAAGCAGGGGGCAAAGCAGCAGAATAGTAAACAAAGAGAAAGAACAAATACTTTTTCAGATGTCATACTTTGAAACAAAAAACCCCGTGTTTCACTAAAATGGAATAACAGTACATCACCTGCTTGCCCAAAGGATACTTTGGAAGAGAAGATGTGAAAACATGAAGACATCTCAGAACTGAAACATAATTTTCATGGTAAACATTCAAGTCCTCCAGCAACTTCAGTGTTACTTCCTACAGTGACAGAATAATTGTTTTATAAGTCATTCTGACATCCATTTATTTAAAACTCTCATATAGTACTTAAAATGACTCTGAAGTTTTGCCATTGTGGTGTGCTATGATTTAAATCACCATTGTGACTGGAAATCACCACTATGAAAAAAAGCTATATTTCACAGTGCACTGCAATCACATTGCATATCATTAACTTTACTTTCTTCCTCCATGTCACTGGAGATTTGATCCTTATGATTTGCATTTTTATATTACAAATGCATTTAAAAACTTATTTCTTATATTGTGGGTGGCTGCTGTTTTTATTAATTAGGTAGACATAAAAAGACCAGTTCCCAGAAAATAAAGAAATATGCAGTTCCTGCTCCTATGTGCTCTTGACTTCTGTTTATTCATAGATTGAGAACTGCAGAGAAAAAAAAAGTCACATATTAGGAAAAAGAAATTATTAACTGCAGCTACTGAATTTACTGGATTGCATCTCATTATCTCTAGCCTCCCATGGAAGTGTATGTAACACTTCTGGAAAACTGCACTCGAAGTTTCTGGTAGCTGTATTAAAGTACTTTGGGCTCCTTACATTTACGTTTGTGAATCAGAAGATCTCTCACCCGTCTTCAGTCAAAGATAAAGAGGAAAAAACCCACAAGATTCTCTACATATTTTACTGCCATTTTGCTCAACCCTGAGCACACTATTCCAAATGGAAAGAGAAAAATAAAACAAGCCACTTAAGTTCTCTGAAGTTAAATTGAAACAAAGGGTAACAACGATTAAACAAAAAAAAAAAGGCAAAACCGTATCTGCAGGCAATATAAGGAAGTACTGACACGTGGAAAGATTAAGTATCATACTGCAAAGACTGAAAGTAACAAAGCACTGCAAAGAGCTTTCTGATATTAAAGAAGTTTGAGGTGATTAAAAACATTAAAGTAATTTCTCCCCATAGACTTTTTATCTATTAAAATTTAAGGGTCACTTACATAACAATTGTTTAAATGACTTCCAAGACCTTAGGGTAGACACGCGCAAGTTTGTATTTTAATTCTAAGCAGGATCATTAAAAAAAAATTATCCCCACCACAAAAAAAGCTGAGATAAGAAAACAAGTTCTCTTTAATGCTGCTACATCAATCTTATTCCCGCAAACCCAGAGCATTATAGCATCTATATTTCCCTCATCTTGTTTCCCAGCTCAAGACTGATGTAGTTAATATCCACAAATAGCAATGCAGTAGGACTATGTATTTTGCCAAATAATGGAGTAAAAAGGCATATTCTGTTTCAGAAGAGTTTGAAAACATTTTTAGAAGATTATGCAATGTTATTTCCATAAATATAGATCACCACATTTACATAATTTCAAATGAAATTTGCTATGAAAACTTTCAGAGAGTTGTAAGTAATTAGGATGTAAAATTGCTTTAAAACTTATTATTCTAAATATGTGGAACTCTTCCCATAGTTATTAAAAAAAAGTGGTGACAACATGGAATATAAATTGCAGCTGATAAAGGGTATTGTAGGTTTAGGTGCTAAGCTTGAACAGCAAGTTTACCTGGTTCTGAACATGAACAGTAAATTTATATGAAGTAGTACCATAGTGACTTTGAAAGTGCTTCAAAAGTTCAGAATGATATTGTAGATTAGTACAACATACAGAATAAACAGCACCTCATTAATGCAGCAGTAGGGCCTTTTCTTCTCAAGTAGACTACACTGCCAGTTTGGCAATGCAATAATAGTCCTACCCCATTGTAGAGATTAGAACAAGTATCTTCAGCTAAAGTTTGTCAGAAGCATCATATGCACATAAGCACAAGAATTCCAGCTTCTTTCCCAAACTTACAGGGTTAAGTTGATGAGTATTCAACTCTCAAAGTAGCAGCCCATTACATGGTCTTTAAACAAAGAAATAAAGAGTCTCAGCTGCTCATTCCCACTCCTTCCCTCCTGTTGTCTCAACAGAAGCATTTATGCACCTGCAGAGTGAACTGCATTGGGGAAATTCTGCAGAAACAACACAGCAAAAAAAATCCCACATCTTGTCTTTTTTTTTGGTCAGGTTACTTTAATTGGACTGTTTCTCTGATTATATTCATTACACAGCCACAAAAGCACTTGTGCTGGCATATCTGCCGAGGTGTGTATAAACAGCAAGGGAACAGCAGTAGCTTAAGCTATTTTTGCCACTGAAGACTATGGAGCATAAAATCACATCTAAATCACGTCTCGCCTTGATTACTGTAATTGCACTGCACTTGCAAACTTGCCTGGTACCAACCTCTCTTCCAGCCATTACCATTGCTCTTCAGGCTTGAAAGGTCCTTACGGACCAGGAAGGTCTGCTAGGATAAATTAATTGCTTTATCTCCAGTGGTACCATTTGCCTGACAGGTTACCTATACTTGAGATGAAGAATTAGGAGAAACCCTTTGCCCTGAGCAATGCTTCTACTGGGAGTAGTTCAGCTGGTGAAAAGAACCAACAGATCTTTGTTGGTGAATTCCTAAGGGGCTCACAATAGTAGTAGCCTGACTTTAATCACTTGACAAACCTTCAGATAAACATGCAATGTAAATTAAAGTTTTAATCCTGTATGACATCTGGTGTGAATGTGTGCCTTGGGACCCAGACTGCCGTACTGAGTTCAATCAGAAACTACACAGAGGGTATGGAGGATTAAGAGCTTATGAAATAACCTCCAAGATTACTTACTCATTCTTCAAACACTTCACTGACTTTCCAAGAAAGTCAGTCTGAGTAAGCATTAAAAGACCAGGTCATAAATAAACCTTGTAACCTTCTTTTTAAGCAGTTATATTTCTAGACATAGCTAAAAGTTGATGTAAGAAGAGTTGTGCAGCTTTGTGTAAAGGTATACCTGGCAACCCTACCTAGAGATTCAGAATTTTGACCTGCTGATCCTAATTATCAATTACTGGACATGAAGCACAGTATGTACTGTATGAAAGATGTTATACAGAACTATACATCTTAGTCTTGTATTTTATTATGCTCCACAAACTAATACATTGGGAAAATTATTTTTGCTCTCCAAAGACATTCTTAAAACTTTACCTTTAAGCAACTGTCTTCTGTCAGCAGTGCAATCTGTTTTTCTGATACCTGACCTTCTACATACCTGATGGCAAAAAAAACAAGAACATAAAAATTATAATGTAAAGTATGATTAAAGATTACAGGGTTAAAAAATTAAAAGTTAATGCTGCTATAAGGATTTCTTTGGAAAGATTCAAAAAGGGACAGTCAAATCCAGCAAGCTGAAAGGCCACTCCAAACTCCTAGAGATTATGCTCCAAGTCAGCTTAACAAGTTCAAGAGTGATTTATGGTTATTTGTCATAATAGCTTGTTTCTGTATTAAGAACAAGAGGAAAAAAAAGTTCAAGTGATTACACATCACAGAAGCTGTACTCTGTAGACCAGAAGATTAAGGCTTCCTGAAATAATTTAGAACTGTCCTCCTTTTGATTGATTTACCTTTGCTATAGAAACATATGCACAAGTGATCTACAGTTTTCACGGAACTACATTTACAGATTCCTTTTATCTTTTTTAAAGCTGACTAAATACTAGACTGCCCAAAAATTTATTCCCCTTTTACCTTCTAAAAGAGGGCAGTCTTCGAATGTTTTCACACTGATCATGTGATAAATAATTTATTCTCTTCTTGGCGTCTACCAGTTGGCAACACAGTACACTAAGAGGCTGGGAATAGAAGTGCTCAACGATACAGAGCTGAAAACAAAGCAAGAACCAGTGATGTTAATAAAATTCATCCTGTTATATCTACCTTTTAATGCTTTCTTATTACTACAGTGCATATACTATAATGGTAGTAATGGTATTCCTTAAAAAAAAAATTTTCATTACCATTCATAAATATTCCATAAGTCACTGCAGGACACTGATTATTCAGTTTTAAATACTGTTACATAGTTACCTTTTTTGCTGTATGTGCTATTCATTTTCAGTACCTCATCTTTCCCCTCATCTTACATAACTGTAACTATAGCTTGTCAAGTATTTTCTATTCACTTACATGAACTACTGCATTTTTTAGGTTACATATTCAGCTCCAATGCTCACAAATAACAAAGAGTATATATTTAAAGATGTGAAGAGCAACTACTGTACACAAGCAAACTTATCACATGTTCTAATTTCAATTTGTGTTTCATGTACACAAAAATACACTGTTAAGCTCTTACTATGTATACATACAAACATGCTTTATCACTCATTTCAGCTGCACTAAATGTTTGTAGCATCAGGGCCTTGCAGAATAGTAGCATATACTCATCACATCTATTCTTAAAAAAACAAAACACCACAGACAGACTACCCCACTAAAAATTTTTAAAACATAAACTGTGAAAGAGGAAAGACACTTCCTGTCAGAAAAGTTAACACTGCTCTAGACATAATGAGATGATGGTGATCCCTTGTATCTATCACTTAGGAAATCTGATCTGAAATTGCTTCATCCTTGAATACTTTTAACACACAAGGACGCAGCCTTATGCTGTCAAGGCTAGGACTTGTATTTTCATATCAGGCCAATGGGGAACCATTAAATCCTGGTGACTCTTTCAAATAAGAGGAGTTGAAACCTATGAAAGCCCACACAGGTCTGTCTGCAGAAGAGGTACTACAGCCAGGATATTTCTCCTAGCCCGTGTAATCATTGAATCTTAGATATCAAAGAACCTGAGACACTCTAAAGGTATATGACACTAAAAGCGCAAATTTTACTAAGAAGTACACACATGGAACCAGGCAAGAAAGAAACTATTTCACAATCCTGCATTAGAACAGATTACAGGGACTACAGATTCTTTGGAGAACTCTTGTCTGCAACCCACAAAAGCTACAAGGAGACTCAGACAAGGAAATACATCTAGATATAAAGTTCTATATAAACCAATAAAAATACAATTATCATGCTCTGCATAGACTATTTTTGGAAACCTTGAAGTCTTCCACTTTGTCTCCTGAGAGACTAAATGTAACACCCGCATTGCTGCACAGCTGCTTGGAGCACAAGCACCACCTACTCTGAGGCGCGAAGTAAGTGACACTACAGCTCCTGTTTCCCTGAAAAGGTAAGAAATGTGCATCCAGAAACTGTGCCAGAGGAGTTCAAGCAGGGAAGAGACACTGCTGCAGCCTACTCACACCATGACAAACCAGAGTACAAGGACCCAGTACAGAGTATCAGAGCTGGAGAGTTCTGCCAGGGGTGTTAGAAGCTACAAGTTAATCTATAGCAAAATAGAGATCTTTCTACCCACTAAGGCAGGTAACCCCTTTAAATGTAACCTTTAAATAAATTTTTTTTGTGGCAGAATAAGCTTTTACATGCTTCATCATACCTGTCCTACAAGTTTTCCCTTAAAACCTTAGCAGTTAAAAGTTTTAACTTTAAAACACCTGCCTGTTCACAGATCCAAACTGTTTCCAAAGGACATTTTTTCATCCAATTCAGTGACAGCAAGATTAGGGCCTAAGAAGTCTTTCAGTGCCTAGTAATTACGCTTTATTTTCACAACTATAATTTGAATTCTTGTTACCATTGCCTACCTGAAATCCTTTGATAAAATTCTGGACAGAAAAATCGTGGTACAAGAATATGTTGATGAGTACCTGCAGAACTTTCTCACCCAGTTTAAAGGGAAACTGGGTTGTCAGAAGCAGCTAAGGGAGACAAAAAGGAAAAGCAGACATAGCAGAAATTCTTTCCTGTATTCAGCTCAGCAAAATTATATATACAATTTGATACAACTCTCACTATGTGTTAGCATTCAACTAAATGAGATACTAAATACTGCCAACTTCTAAACACAATACTTCTACTAAAATATCCAAAAATATCCATGCAAAGATTGTTTTTCAGTTTATTATTTCACCATATTTTTTAAGTACCTTTAACTAATATGCATTTGAAGTCAGTTTGACTTAACACTATTTTTGTATTTATTTTTAAAACTACAACAGAACAGAAATTGCTGTAACAACCAGGGATACCACTACTTTCAGCATATGTAAGAGCGACTTTGGAAATCCTGCACAAAGAATCGCACAGGCACAGCGTCTATATGGCTTGATAATTTGGATAACTCTGCTAATTTTTGACAGGTGGCAAAATTCAGGCTGAACTGTATTTTTCTATGTTTAAAGCTATCTTTTTCTGGAACAAAATAAAACTCAAATCAAAGCACTACTTTAATGAAGAGATGGGAATGTCAAAATGTAATTGCCCAAGTATGTATGCACAGATGTCAATGCCAATGTAAGATGAAAGCAGGTGCGTGAGCGTGTCTCAATGTGAGAAGGAAGCTCTCAGTATTAAGCTACGCTGCAGCTATGAGTAGAAATATCCAAAATCCACAGCTCTCGGGAACAGATTCCATTCCCAAAGCTTCAGACAAACCTGCTTTTAAAAGGCCACACATGTACACTGTGCTTGAATACACACACATACTCCTATTTAGAAAGGGAATTACCTTGTCAATTATAGTAGACAGGTGCTCCTTACAGGAAAGGGACTGGAAAAGCTCTATGCACAGCAGAGAGGAAACAGAGTGAGGAAGTAAGTTGTGGATAATCATTGGAGATGTAGCGATTCCAAAAATCAGTACTAGAGGTAATTCACGGATATGCTGACTAGATCATGGGGGAGGGGAAAAAAAACATAATAGTTACATTATAGAAAATCATGAAAAAAATGCATTATGTTCCTACTACAGCACTGAACTTAGACGAAGAAAGGGGTAAATTAAAAGATTTGTTGCCAGTAAACCAAAAGAGTTTTGATGTGGAGTAAAATGCAAAAGAAAGGAAGCTATTTAAAGCCCTAAATTAGACAAGCAAATTAAATTATATTTTAGGATTAAAATTTCAGGAAGTGGCATAAAAAGCATCTTTTCAATTAGAGTATTGTACTGGTCTTATCTTCCCAAAAAGTTATATTCAGAGAACTGGATCTTATAATATGAACTTTTTTTTTTTCCAAAGAAATAGAGAAAAAATAAGAAGAGACATTAAACAGCTAACAGTCTCAAGAAAATTTACAAATTTTACACCATTTAATAAATTTAAAATAAATATGAAACCCCTCTAACATTCTGTGTTCCCATTATACTTAAAAAAAAAAAAGAATTCCAACTTCTCCAGATTCAATCATCTTCTTCAGATAATTTTTTAGTATATGCTTTGAGAACCGATAACCAGGACAATGCTCTATTGCTCGTGAACAGCATACAAACTACATAAAATATAATGTTTTCAGTATTATTTCATCATTATTTTCCATTTTTTTATTAGTTTCAAGGAGATACAAGTTCTGCTATCTTAAATATCTTCTAGGTTAAAATTTACAATCTATTCCTTTCCTCTGTTTTCACTATGGCAACTTTTTGACCTTGGTGTTTTAATTGTTACCCACAATTATTTCATTTCTCTAACTCCTCAAAAGTCATTGCTAGAGACTTGAACATAAAACCAACAAACTTCATATATTACCGTCCACCACCGATAACCTAAAAGAATATCGGAGAGAAACTGAATGTTGTGATTAAGAAATCATAATAACCTCTCACATTTATCCACTTCACCCTTATTATTAAACGTGTTTAAGACTGAAATGGAAAGAATAAACCAACTCTCTACAATCATTCCAAAGATCTTTTTCAAAGTATTATGCAACTCCGCTAAGCTTCTCTTTTACCCATCTTCTACTTTAGTCAAGACAATCTTTAGTTATAAGATAATTTGAATCCTCTAAACCTTTTTTCTGAAGAGATGCAGTCTATTAAAAAAGTGTATTTGCAAATAGCAGACTGAGAGACCTGAACTACACCTCATCTACATTCCATATGCTCATAATTAGGTGTTTATCCTTGCCACAAAAAGCAAAATAAAACACAACACTTAAAAACCAATTAAAACCTCATTTTCCCCTGCCTTACACCCTAATTATTTCCAGATAATTGTGCATTTCTGATTTTACTTCTTGAAATGTTCCCTGGAGACCCCATCTGCCAGATCTGAAGTAGAAAAATATTTTTATTGTTGGTGTCTCAGCAAGTGAAACTGCCTAGCCTTGTTTTGAGGTAGTGTCAGGTGTGAACGCTGCAGCTGAATGAATTGTACAACTACGGCCCCAATTCTCCTCCAACTGTAGTTTCAACCTGGGGACTAAGTGTAAGATGCTCTTTTTGGAGAACAGAAGGGGGTTTTGATTAGAATGCATGAGATGACATTAAGGAAGACAGGTTAAGGAAGGACAGAAGCACAGGAGCACCTGAAGTAGTCAGCTACTCAGTACAGAGCCTGGCCAACACTGAGAAATTCTCTGGGTAAGTTTTATATACTCCTATTAGTAAGCTAGTGACCTTTAAGCAGCATTACATCAGTAGTCAGACAAAAAATATACTCTGAAAACAATTTTAAAAGTCTACAGAAGAAAGACAGATCTAGGCATCTTAAAAATCAGTTTCACAATCATTAATTCTGTAACAACTAGTACCAATAAATCCTCTTATGTGAAGAATTAAATCAGCCACCCAATATATCTCAACCCAGCCCGTAGGCACTCTGGTTCAGAGTCCCAAGTTAGCTTTAGGGTAATTTATCCTCAAAACCTAGCAAATAGGTTTTTGCTCAATCACTGCTATAAAGAAGCAGCATCAATATTTGATTCCAACTCTCCATTGGCCTCATTGTTACACTTCAAAACAGCTGCAAATAGAAAATGGGTAAAGGAGTGAAAGAACTAAACTTCAGGTCATGTTACCTGCTGATGACTATGAAGTCTTGAAGTACTTTTGTGGTGAAACTTTCCATGTCTTTGAATATAACTACAACTGGAGGAGATTGCCAGTGTCTCGAAGAGGAAGTTCTTTTTTTGCTCAGAGTTTCAGAATCTGTTTTCTTTCAAGCCATTCGTTACACATTAATAAACAGAAGACAGTAAAATAAAAAGATTGAATCACATCTCATCTACTATAATGCTCCAAGGTGACATGACTGACTTTTTGCTACAGTTGTATTTATTATTAGCATCCAGAATTACAATTTTTCTTCCTTCTGTTTGGCACAGCATGAAGTACAACGGATAAATTAATGTTAAAAACCCATAGTACAACAAAGAAAAGAATAGCTCTGTGGGACAGAACTGGTGAAGTTCTGTTGGGATTAAGGGAGAAGATTTGAGTTGTGTAAACGGACATTGCCCATTTCCTATATCTTTACCCAGTATTAAAAAGAGCAAGTACCCATTAAACTTTTGTTTAACACAGTGCTCTGATGAAGTCGTCAAACCCAGTTCTAACTTTTATTCATGACAGAAACAAATCTTAAAACTTCATTAGCTTTATTAAATACAAAGATAGAAAAACATTTTGAAAGTTATTTTCTCACTGCTTGTCAATGTAGTGTAGGCTGCAGATGACATAATGGCACATTAGCACCAATATGGTGCCTTTTGCTTGGATGGCTGTTCTTTCTTAAAGATTTGTTTTAATAAACAAACCATCTCATCACTCCTGGGAAAAAAGCATCTGGCATGAAGTTGATACTGCATTTTAAGCTTCTAGTTCCCAATTAAACAGATGACAAAATCGTACTTTTTGCTTGTTTTTCAGAATTTTGACCTTCATACCTCATCAGAAACTAACTCCACATTTATATATGTTACAGATTTATATTCAAATGACCTCAATCTCAGTTATTTCTTAGTATTAAATTAAAAGCTAACCTTTGACTTTTTTTTCACTACAGCACAGAAATTTGAGTTATTCTGTTTCTTTTTTAAAAGCATGAAAGGTCAGGTATTTTTATAAACTGGTGACACAAAAAAAAGAAAATCATACCTTTGTTACACTCTCATACCAGTTGATAAGAGAAGTCATTGAACAACGTATTCTATTCTGGGAAACCTGCACATAGTCCTCATCTTCCAATGAGTCCACATCTATGTAGCAGTTCATCAGCTGCCCCATCAGCTTCTGCATCAGATTTTTTATGCCTTCACAAAACATTTTTAGACACACAGTAAAGACATTTGGTTATTCGGTAACACTTCTCCAACTCATACTCTAAAAAATTACCCCAAGTTATCACTTACTATTTTTCACTTTTCTAATTATTCTCCTTTTCTCTCCAGAATGCACATCTCATGCTCCAGAAAGCTTGAAAGTGTTTATGATATGCATGTTGTTAATGCAATAAAAATTATCCTAATAATTTGCCTAGATAGCAACAATTCAGGTTAAGATGTTGGCCCTGCACCTTTCCTGAACTCCAGCCACAGGCTATTAAGAGTGACCTAAAAATAAATAAGGCAGCCAATCCACAGATCTGGAGATGCTGCCACAAAACTTTATTCTTCCCATTCCCTCATTGTAATAACATGACTGTAAGCATTTAAAAAGTAGAATGCATGCACACACTGTCCTATTAAACAAGGGGAAAGCCAACCTACAATATCAATATGCAATACACTAAGCAGCATGCTCTTGACATTTACACTACAACTAAGTAGTATTTCAATCTTCATTGTTTTAAACAGAACTGGATAGCTCTTAAAATACAGTAGGCATTACTGCTACATTAACATGGGATTGAGCAAATCTTTAGAAATTTTCAAGATCCCTCCATCCCATTATTTTTATATTTGGGGGAAAAAGTTAGAATTTTTAATTAATTGATAGCTTACTTAGAAGAAGCAGCACAGCTATTGCAGTATTTACCTGGGCAATCTTTGGCTTCCAGCAAGGCTATATAAGGAGTAATGTTATTCTGAAGGACTTCTGCGAGACTTCTAAAAGTCAAGTCATGATCTGTAACATTTACACCTAGAAAAAAGACAGGTTCTTAAGGGCATTTTTCCTGCGATTTGTGACCACAATGACTGAATAATAAACTGAACAGCAGACAAAAAACAGAAGATACCTCAAATATTCAAGGAAGGCATGAAAAGCATCACATCATCTATGAGGAAAGATGAAAAACTAGCACAAGATTAGACATACATGTTAATACTAGCTGATTAAAAGGAACAGGGAATCACTGCAAAGACCCCTCATATAGTTTGTGTTTTGTTTTGTTTTTTTTTTTAAAGAAAGATTTGTCAAGGGTGCAAACCTGCAAGGAGTGTGACTGGTTTTCTAACTTCCCTGCTACTTAGACCCTCAGAAGCCAAACCCAGTCATCTAAGGCCTGCAGACAAGATGATGAAATTCACCTTCTCTAGAAGAGTAGCGTATATACCTGAGACCTGGATCCTCACATGGCTTATGTAAGCAGGAAAATTACTACAAGTTAGTATGACCTATAGTCTGAATTGACTGTGAACTACTCAAGATTTATGGCCTTTGTTAACATCCTTTAGTAAAAAAAAAAAAAAAAACAAAAAAAACAAGCCCCTCCAGAAGGAAATTCACAGCTTCTTCCACAGAAAAATATTCAGAGCAGGAACTTACCACTTTCTACTACCTACAAAAGTAGACTACCTTCCAGTCTTAGCACTCACATGGTAAATTTGAAGCACAGGCCTGATTTTAGGTTCCCTAAAATGATCCACTGAAAATGCAATCAGGTTGCCTTGAACCAGGTTTAGGATTACAGTTACAACCCTTTGAAAGAAAGGAGTAGGGACAAAAACAAAAGAAAGACTTCAGAACTTCACTATCTTCAGTAAAAAGATCTTCAGCTATTTTCTTCACCCTCTGCTCCTTTTCCAAGGTAATGACACTGCTTTCCTACACGTAAAGATGGACTGCAAGAACATATATCTGAAATACAGAAGCTGTGTAATTCCATGGTTAGTCATAGAAACCACCAAGCATGTTGGTGGCAGAAACAGGGACAGAATCAAAGCATCTCCAGTGCCTCAGGAAAAAAAACCCACAACAAATCACTACCAGCTGCCTGAGACAGACCTTTAGGGAAGGTGTTAACTTGCTGGACTATTATGCATACAAAGGGGAAGAAGGTGTTATCCTGCTTCCTTCTCCCAGCCCAATCTCTTCTGTTAACTTTTCTGAAGCTGATATTGCTCACAGTAAATTGCTGGAAGTCAGCAATATATTTTTCTTTGATCTCTGTGTCAGTTTTAAGCAGATGTATGTAACAAAATATATCTTTAAAAAATTACCTAAGACAAGAGCTGCAGTAGGGATTTCTCTGGACTTCATCCGACAAGTCCATTCTGTTGTCTTCTCTTGGAACGCAGAATGAGACTGCCTCAAAAAACTCACTAGATTATCAAATAACTGCTTATTCAAGTCTTCCTGTATTTGCTGTAAACAAACACAGAGAGATTTTATTTATAAAAATGCGGTAATATCAGAATATCTTCCTTTTTCTACTCTTTCCTGCATAAATTTTAATCCTTAAAACTCCAGGGTAAAATTTTAAGTAACACTAAGTTTTCCTGTGAACTATAAACATGCTCAGTTATTCACTGTATGGCAAACACAGACATTTCCCATCTTGGAACTTCTGGTGAAATGCCTCAACAATAACTTGGAAAGCAAATGAGCTTAACTGTGCTGTCACACCACAGGCATTAAAGACGGAGAAAAAAACCCCATACTGACAAAGTGTAAGTGACATAGGAGGAATAAAACAATACAATTAGTTTCTGGAAGAATGTTCATGAAAATTCCTATTATTCCCTCTTGGCTTACAAAACACCTGTAAACATTTTTGAGAGATCTAAATGACATCAAACATTCAGCTCCTCCAAATCTAATTCAGGATGAAAGAAAAAAAAATAAAGAAAAGCACTAAGTATGTTTTATAGGAAAAAATACTAAACCACATGACTGCCACGTTTGCTACACTGTCTATTGCCCTTCAGGATGATTTTCATACAAGAATATGTATATGCAGGAATATATGGAAATGTGAGAGAAAACAGGGGAAGATAAAACTTTTAAAGGCAGATATATAGTGGTAGCATTTTATATTTCTTTTTTTATGTATGTGCCTTTGAAAAATCTGTCTCTACTCCAAGATATGCCTTCTGCTAGAACAGACAAAAAAACCCTGTACTCTGAAGTTCAAGATATCAATATATACTCTAGAACATAGATGTTAGAAACAAGATTAAACCTCTGCCCCCAATAAAATCATCATCAAGATTTATTAGCAACAAGAAGTGACATATACAGCAGTGAACTTGATTTTATACAAAGTTGCAAAGGCTGTCCCTAGCAGCATTGATGAGGCAGCTATCAAAGGAGTTAAGGTCACATCTCCAGGAGATTGTATACGATGCCTGCTCAAACACCTGAGCTCCATTTCCATGACACAGAAGAGTTCCTGTTGCTCTCCTGAGCAACTGATAAAACTGTACACAAAATAATCTTACTCTTTTCACCCTCTACTTACTAAAAAATATTCTTCTGGCCTTTCTGATGTTGACTGTGCACCTCTGAGCTCCCATCTCATAAACTCTATGGCAATTCAGAAGAAACTGTAACATGGCATTTTAAAAAAAAGAATTTAGGCCATCAGCTTTGTAACAGCGTTGTAACAACTCCTGTATTACCATATGTCCCATAACAATCCTCTGAGCTTCTGCTTCAGAATCCATCAGACCTTAAGCTTCTTCTGATTGTTATTGTACATGTTTTCACTAAGCTGTCCTAACAAGAACCTGAATTCTTACTTTGCATAGTTACAGTATGTATTATTTCTTCCAAAGAGCACTTGTGAAGTGCTACACATTTACTTAGCCTTCTTAAAATCCATCAGTCTTTTCTCATCAAAACAACTTTGTTACTGGCACTGTTTTGCTAGTGTTCCAGAAAGTACACTAAGCTGCTCTACATTTCAAGTGGCCAACTCATTTAATTGCATGACACTGCTTACTCTGGAAAAGTCATATGAACTGGAAGTTCAGTCCCTGCTATGACACTAGGTTTGGTCATGACTATCTGTTGTGTGGTCTGAAAACCATTATCTGCACATTAGAGCTAAAGTTACCATATTACAGCCCTGCACTTAGGCTTTTTGTTTCTAATCTGGATCCTGATAGTGCAACTGGAATTTCTCACCTTACAGGAAGGGAATGTTTCTGAAAGTCCTTGATGAGATGTATCATAATAAGAACATTTGTAAGGTCACTCCTGACAGCAGGGGTCAAAACTGGGGTACCTTGCAATATTGAAACAAATAAGGTCCAATATTCACCTTCCAAAAATGAAGGACAGTACCTGCAGTGCTTTTGCCAGCTTTTCATATTGTGAGAAGGCTGAAAGGATGTCACCACCAGATGACAGATGGTGCTGCCACAATTGCAGCACAGTTTATGATGGACATACAAGGACCAAGAATGCTCCGCAACAAAGCACCTGGAAGCTAAATCCTCTTCACTCTCCAACACCTCAAGGGGATACCAGAGAACTGGGAAAACACCAGCACAAGGACATGGCCTGCCAACGAATCATCAGCTAACAGTACCCTGGAAAAAACTTTGGAGAATATCCTGCTAGGTTCCCTTAGCACACTACTAGAACTTCAAGAATAAAAGTCCAAACCAGCAAGCCACGCAATTCCCAGGTATTCTGTAATGCATCAGGTTTACTACACCAGGGTTTGAAAGTATATAAGAAATAAAATTCTGACTGGATAAAGCCCTCACGTACCTGGTCTGACCTCACAGATGATGCCGCTTTGACCAGGAGTTCAGACTAGAAACTTTCTAAGGTCCCTTCCAACCTGAATTATCACACAATTTTATATGTAAGAACAATGATCACCTCCAAGTTTGCCAACAGTGGGATAAAAAGATGGTAATTCTAAAACTCAGTAGAAAAAAACATCAGATACCCCAGAAGATGGATAAAGAAAATTCTATGTATAGCAGCGAAAGTAACTGTAGGTAATCTGCCCTTGGGCAAATCAAACTCTAAGGCAAAGTCCATATCAATTTGTCAATATAGGATGAACTGTCTTCCATCAAGAAGAACAGAAGAAAGAATTTGGCAAACTCCTAGCAGCCTCAAAAAAAACAAGGGTAGGAGATTTAGAACAGGAAAGAATGATGGTTTTCCAGATAGCAACAGTTCTGTGCTTCTGAGTGGTTAAAGAAGGCTTTTGCTATGATGGGCTGTGCCTGCTGCTCTGGGAGAAATCCCACAGAGCACTAGGAAAAACACCACCGCTTCTTCAACCCAAAAATCCTGTAGCTACCGTTGGCAATGTAACCATTGTCTCAAAAGCCTTGACAACACTGTGCCAAAGAAAAAAGATCCAAGAAAAGGTCTTGAAGTAGCTACAGAACGTCATCTTCCCTATAGTCCACTGTGTAGCTGACAAGACAGCTTCTGGTCCAGCTGCCAACATTACTGCCAATGCTGGTAGCTAACCCGCCAAGCTGAAGCAGTTGGCAGGAAGATACCAAATATACATCCACAAACTTCTGTGTGTTCTCTATAATCAGCACCACGATGCAGTGCACTGCTTTGCACGGCCTGGCTAGCTATGGTTTGAAAAGGGTGCTGACTAGTCAAAGTGAGCTGGATCATGGAATAGTAGGAACAGAATTAGAGGAATTTATGAGTTTAGCCCAAGGGTCCAGATTGTAAGCTACATCCAGCTGGCTTCTACTGTACATCCCAAAACAAACTTTGGAAAAAAAATTCTCATAATGTCTAGAGCCCAACAGCAGGCACAGGAATATGGAACACTTGCCCAGAATCCTTGACACTGAATAGAGGAGGAAATCCCTGCTGTACGGAAGCAATTATTCATACCATAATGCAAGCCACCTGGCTATAGGGACACAACAACAGCATGCCATCTAACACACAACAATTAGGAGGCCACAGTTCAGTATGAAATTAACTCTGATCCCCACCAGAAAACCCCATTGACACTGTCCATGCTAATTCAATAGACTGTGCTTGCAGCTGTGTCATTCAGTATTTGACATCCATGCAGTTGTATTCACATAAATCCACTGCGAATCCTGGGCTGCTATGAACTCTGTAACACTGAGGTAAAGAGCAGCCTAAAATCCTCAGAGGGCTGGCAAGCATGTAACTGAATTGAAGGTAGAAAACAGCAGTATGCCAGGAATTAATAAAAAAGACAATTAGTAAGAAGAGAAGCTTAGAAGCAGCAGCTTGAAGCATCAAAAGCATGTAGTTCTGTGGTTAGAAGTAATGGATAATTGATGGATTTATTATTACTATTTTATATTCTGGACAGGGATTTCAGTCTCAGTCAATACTTCTGGCCCTTTTATTGCTTTAACTAATTGCCCTTTTAAGCGTGTGAAAAAAAGAAGGTCTCCAGAAACAAAGAAGCAAGCAGCGTTGTTATAAATGCAAAGCACCACTTTAGTGTGAGGTGCAAGACTCACCTCTGTTTCCGATTTGATCTGATTCCATAAAGACTGACAAGTAACAAACCGCAACTCAGAATCCTCTGAATCATTGTTTTTTATTCTGAAATCATCAGCTAGAAGACAGAAAGCAAAGGCAAGCACAAATAAGATTATTAAAACAAAACATTTTTTGTTGAGAAGAAAACAAAGCACCCGACTGAAACAAGAACATCTTAATATATATATACACCTAAGGAGATGACTTTTCTCTTAACCAATTAATTAACTGCTGGTATCTGGTAGAATAAGCAAGGGAAAAAGCAGAATCTATTACCCAGGTAAGCAGGCAAAAGGTAAAGAACTGGCTTCCATCTCAAGTCCCAGATGAGCTAAAGGCTAAATCAGAGCAAACAGCCTTTATTATTAAAATAAGATAATTTAAAAAAAACAACTTTCCCTTGTTTCAGAAAGTTTTGTGGGTCTCTTTCACCTAATAAATATTCAATCCTCCTTCACCATTACAGTCAGATATGAACCATAAAGGCTTGCAATAACAGATACATGAAAATCCTTTCTGTTCCCTAGGGAAGACACAGCTAACACCAATTTCCTGAAAATATTATGGTATAGTGGGAAAGGACTATCAGGTTACATGAAATACAGATTTATTTATTCTTTTAAAATACATTTAACCAACACAACTATGCCAGCAAAACTTTTTAAGCGCAAACCAGGCCTACATTTCTGGCTCACCTCTAAACTATCTCTCACTTCTATACATGCTCTTTATGAAAAAGAAAAGGAGAATCAGATCCTTTTTGGTAAAACAGTGTCTTGGCACATTTTCCAAATACATCTGGCTTCCCAGGTGCTGCTCTGCCTCACAGATATGAGTACAGAAACTCTCCACGAGCTTCCAACTAAGAAGGTAAGACAGAGCTCAGAGCTCCAGCATGGGCTTCCCACAGGGTCACAGCCTCCTTCGGGCACCCACCTGCTCCGGTGTGGGGTCCTCCACGGGCTGCAGGTGGATTTCTGCTCCACCATGGACCTCCATGGACAGCAGGTGGACAACCTGCCTCACCGTGGCCTTCCCCACTGGCTGCAGGGGAATCTCTGCTCTGGCACCTGGAGCACCTCCTCACCCTCCTTCTTCACTGACCTTGGTGTCTGCAGGGCTGTTTCTCTCACATGTTCTCACTCCTCTCTCCGGCTGCCGTTTTCTGTCTGTCCCAGCAACTTTTTTTCCTTCTTAAATATGTCATCACAGAGGCACTACCACTATCACTGACTGGCTCAGCCTTGGCCAGCAGCAGGTCTATCTTAAAGCTGGCTGGTATTGGCTCTGTCGGACACAGGAGAAGGTTCTAGCAGCTTCTCACAGAAGCCACCCCTGTAACCGCCCCCCACTACCAAAACCTTGCCACACAAAACCAATACACCTGGGAATAAGAACAGTAAGTTTCCTGAGTCTCAAACAACAACTATTTAAGCAGCATTATTTGTGGCTCCAGTTAAGAGTCAGTCCTGTTCAGTCTTTCTCAAATGACATGAGACCTGTATACAGAGCACACAGGCTGGAGAAGATAGATAGATAGATAGATATTACAAATACTAGTGGACAAAAGCCATGGGATCTTCACAAATGGCTTTTCTTTCTTCTTTTCCTCAAGAAACTTAAGCAAACTACCCAGAATATGACGAGACTTAGGAATGGGATATCATTTCTGACTCCCATAGCTTAAAAGTGGCTCACTCAGACTCTTCAGGTAAATAGTTTGTCAGTCAGTAAACAATTTATGGTAGCATGGAAAGGAGTTCTCTTGTAAAAAAAATGTGCAAAGACAAAGATAGCTATACAGTCTTGATTGCTGGAGATGAAAAAAAACATTTACACTAGTCAACAATTTGCTGGGGTTCCTCCAAAGAAATGAGTTTTCAGCAATATCGACATCAAGGAGCAACAAAAATACTCATGCAGCTATGACAGAACTCAATTAGATGTGGTAAACCTTCCAGGATTAACCCTTTTCAAGCATAGAAATATATATCAAAATGCACTAACCTGTTTTCTGAGACACCCTTCTCTTCTTGGGACTTGGTTTAAAAACAAAGCAGCCCTAAAGAATAGCAAAAAAATAGAAACTTCAATATAGACATCAATCTGACTGGCTCCTGAGGCCACTTTATTCTCCTTCAGTTTCAGTGCTCCATTAAACCAATAATTTGAACTGAATTACCAGCATCTTAAGGATATCAATTTGCATGTTGTCCCTTTATATCCCTGTTTCAAGCTGGAAAAACTAGTGGAAGCAGTATCCCAGCATACTTGGGAGAAACTTTTCCATCTTTCCACTATGTTCTTCAACTCAACCATCAACTAGAACAGCAGCAGATTCTTTAAATGTCTCATAACCTCCAACAGGTTTAGAATTAAGAGGAAACGATTCCCTGGGAACACATCATTAAAGTTTTCTCAGTACAGTTTCAGTTAAAAACAAAACAAAAAAGGAAGAGGCTGGGATGCATAGAAAAGGTGATCCAGAATAATGCAATGAGTATTATTAAGTCACTTACAAAAGCCAATGACATGCCCTAGCTACAGAAGACAAGTACATCCCAACTTGAAAAAGATGGTTAGAAGCAGAATGGTTTGGAAAAGATTCAGATAAATAAAAACCCTGGCTCCAAGGAAGTCCTCCAGGTAGAAGTCATCTCCCAGTTAGATCTGATCCTTCACAAAGGAGAAGGAAATAAAACACAAGTATTAAGCTTTGAATTCTGGAAGACTTTTTTCATTTTCATCTAGAAAATCTGAAATTTCTTCCCCCATCCTCTCAAATAAAAAATCATTTCTTTTGAAGAGTTATAATGATTTCCTATAGATCAGAAATCATATGAATTCCCCAACTCTCACTGTGAGGTTCTTGTGCTACAGCAAGGGAGAAGGAAACATACAAGTGTTCAAAATAGATAAACAAGACTGATTCAATCCTATATTTCTCATACAAGCAAAGATTACTGAATTCAACCTAGGACAGGTCAGCCACTAGCATAAGAATGATCTAGTGAAAATAAAACTCCAGAGGTATGTTCAATTTCGATCACAGGCACTAGTCTGTTGGGTGACTTCGGACATGTTATTTCCTTTCTTATACAAATAAGAAATTGCAGTAAACCACTGATAACAATATTGGCCTCCTCTGAAAAACAGCCTTATGAATTCCAGATGCTTTCAGATACCTTCCATTTTACCATGCATATTAACAACCATCTAAAAACGGCTGGACAAAAGTTGTAGTTATTCTACAGACCCTAAACACCCTGAAACAATTCCACTACAAAAAGCTATGCTACAGTCTTATTTATGCTGCAGTACGCACAACGTGTCAGAACAGTAATTCATGAGAGCACAGCTGGAATCAGCCAAATAACTATAAATCATATATATAAAAGAAGAAACAATGCATGCTTAATCAAATCAAACACAAGTATCATTTAGTGCTTTATAAGCATTGGATTTCCCTACATCGCTGAATGTAGCAGAGACCAGAACATAAAATGGCAAGGAAGTATTACATACATGACACGGCAGGCAAGGTGGGTAGTGTAACATGTCCCCACAACTACTCAAAGGCAACAGCCATTTCTGAAAAGGAGATCCACTTGTTTTGGATTAAATTTTAACTTTGTTTCAAAGTACTTCCCTTTATTCCTGAAAGTAGTAACCTGCACAGTGACTTCCACACCAAAGGATCACAATTCAGTGAAAAACAATATAAGGGACGAGAGTCTTCCAAAGATAAAACACATCCCTTCCTGCTGTGGACCACTGCTATTTTTGAGTACATGATCAAGCAAGACAGGAAATAAGTTTAAGCTTAAAATGCAGCATTTTAAGTCTCACTACATACTAACACTCTGATAAATGCGCTGTCCCTGCTGCCAACCCTGACTACAGGCCAGATAAAAGCTTTCAGCTTAGAAATATCAAGGTGATAATAGATATTTAACATTACGCGTGAGTGACACCACTTTTATTTTTATTTCTCCACTAAATTAGTTTTGGGGGAAGACGCAGTGAGTGTTTTAAAGTCGCAGCCAGCGATGCCAACAGACTTTAGCTGGAAGTGACCAAACCTACAGCCACAACACTACTGCTCAGTTCTAGGCGAGGTTTACGTCAAGTACGAGCACTTTTTGCGTCCTAACGGGACAGAGGAGTAAGACAGGAGGGCTGACTGTTGGGAAAAGTGCCTTGGGTAAAGCGGGACGGAGTGGGCGTCGGGGCAGGGATGAAGAGCCACCAAGGCTTGACGAGGGAAGGGAAGGACGAGACCGGAGAAGAGGGCGACTGGGAACCTGGGCGCAGGGCATGAGGGAGACGGCAGCGGATGAAGCGAGGAAGAGGAGCAGAGGCGGGACGCGACAGGGAGGCAGGCCCGTTCTGCGGGTCAGTTCCTTCAGCACCCGCGCAACCGCGCTCTTCTCCTCAGGGGGGCCCGGCAGCGACCGCTCACTTCGGACGAAGCCCCCCCCCCCCCCGTCCCGCCGAGGCTTGCAAGGGGAGCAGCCAGCGCTTTGGGCACGCCGGCCACGGTACGAGGCCTCGGGCCGCCCCCGCCGCCTCAGCAGGGCGGGAGGGAAACCAAACCGACCCCACCCGTCCCGTCCCGTCCCGCCCGCCCGGAGCGGCGGTTGGAGGGCGCCCCCTCCCCCCTCACCTTGGAGACGGAGCACGTGCTCATGTCGCCTCTCTCGCGCCCCAGGCCCCAGCGGTACCGGACGAACCGCCCCGCCGCCGCCGACCGAGCCGGCTCTCGCGCACCCCGGGGAACGCCGCTCCGGCCCCCTGCTTGTCGGTGAAACGCTCCAGCCCGACGCGCTCCCTCCGCCGCTCTTCCTCCCCCCCCTCCCCTGCACAGTGGGACAGCCCTCTGCCTCTGCGCACCTCCTCTGCGCAGAAGGGAGAGTGGATGGGCTCTCCCTCCCACCCCCGTCCTGAGAATGGTACTACCCCTCCCGCCCAGGGGGCGGGCAGAAAGGAGAAGGGGGGAGGGGGAAGGGGCGGCCGCGACCTTCCGCCTGGCGGCGCAGCCATGGCAGCCTGTTCCTTTCGGAGGAGCATCGCTTCCCAGGTACGGCGCTCCCTCCCGCAGCTTGCGTGGAGGAGGGGCGCGCCATAACCGAGACGTCCCCTTCGCTCCCTCACCCAGACACCGCCCCCCCTCCCCCGCGGGCATCTTACAGTGGGTCCGACCCGTTGCCAAGGGGCTCGGCGCGGGCTTCCCTGCCCCGCCCCTCTCTGGTGGCCGGACGGGAGCGCGCTCGAGCGTCTCCCGCGGCCCCCCACCCCGCGCGCGGGGGCGGCGGTTGGTGGCGCGCGCGGGGGCGGCCGGTGAGGGAGGGGTGCCCCT
The DNA here is from genome assembly GCF_964188355.1 of Buteo buteo. NCBI lineage: Eukaryota > Metazoa > Chordata > Aves > Accipitriformes > Accipitridae > Buteo > Buteo buteo. Next base: position 11,402,755 of record NC_134185.1, on the reverse strand, counting down.
CCCCCGCCGGCCCTTGGCGGGAGGTCTGACAGGACGGCGGGCCCCGCACCGTCCCTCACACCACCGGCCCCGCACCAGGCCTACAGGTTTCTTCCCCCCCCCTTCCCTCCCCGCAGGCTTTAAGCCCGTGAGCGGTTACATCGGGAAACTCTTCATCTTGGCAAGAAGCCAGCCCTTCGCAGCTTATTAGAGAGGCCCTCGCGTGGTGTGGGACTCCTCGGGATAAGCTTAGGGGAGGTGTAGCGACTAGGTCAGTCGATAGAGGCATGCCAGGGTTTGATGGGATCCTTCCGGGGAGGGGAAAGACGCTATACGTGGTGTTTTGTCTTGCTAAAGCTCCTTTAACATTTCTAGGGTTTGTGTTGCATATTTTTTTTATTGCTTATAGTAGTTAATAAGTATTTGCTTTTTTACTTGGGTTGAAATTTGCTTTCAGACATAAATGATGCATATTCCCCCCCCGCCCCCCAAGTATGTAAACAGGGAGCAGTATTTTTCCTGGCTCTTTTTTGCTTAAGACAGTTTGTTCTTTATTTCAAATATAGCTTTCAAAAGTTTTGGATCTGCCACCAGAAAATTTAATAAAGTCCATATCTGCAGTTCCTGTCTCCAAAAAACGGTAGTATTTACCTTTTATCTTACAATGTTACGTCATTTTATTATTTTTTGTTGTGCTTATTATTGCAAGAGCTTAACAGGACTTTAGGGGAAAAGAAATGCAGGAAAAACAAACCTAAGTTAATATACCAATCCGATTATAATAAGATACCTAAATCTAATTAAATCGCTGTGTTTTTTCAAGCAAGCTCAAAACAAATATAATTGCTTAAAAAGCTGTACAAATTATAGGCAGTGCTTGAGTGGCAAATGTTTCTGCATTAATGATCTGAATGTGAAACTGCTTAGAACCAATATGAAGTTATCATGGATTTTTTTTCAGTGTCCTGCTTGAGAGTAGTAATGATGTTAACAAGTAAATTACATTTATTCATGAGCACAGTTTTTGTTTATTCTGAAATGGTGTTCTCGCCATATCTACTTTCTGATTGTATTAGAGCAATGGTAATATTTGGCCTTCTGTTGCAGCTTTCTAAACATAGTGAACTTTCAGGTATCTGTGACTGGGTTACGCTTGGCAATTAGACCTGTCATGTGCAGAGTCAGCTTGGATCTGCCAAATCCACCCGTCGTTTCAACAGGGTTTTTTTCCTGATTTTCCTGTGTTCTTTTTTTCAGGCATGTTGCTGATTTCCAGCTTTCCATTGCTTCTGTAACAGAAGACAGTTGTAGCGATTGCTTAGCACAAGACCTTCATCTTCAAGCTCAGAAGCTAGCTGAAAGGGTATGCTAATGCATTAATCATATGTTTATGCAATAACGAACTTACAGACTAGAGGTGTAACAGGCATCATAAGGTAAATAGTATTCTTTCTCCAAGCATCTGCTTGGGTCAGAGCAGTAGTGGCTGCATCCAGTGTAACTGTACACAGAATCTTCACAGGGGAATGGAGAAGCAATTTTAGTTAAGGTTCTTGTGAAATTATTGTTTTCAAATAGTTTGAGAGTAAATAATATTTGTGAAGTTAGGAGAGTATCTGAAGGTTATGCCATGGTCTGTACTGTTGCCCAACACTTGAGGAAGAAATTGAGTATGCAGTGGCTTGGAAAACCAAAGACTGCAAAATCCAGCACTAGAATGGCAATGGATAAACTTAGCCTGCGGGACTAACAGACCAGACTTTCAAATCCCTAACTACTTGAAATTGAAGTTTCTTAGAACAGCAATTTTTTCAGGTATGTTAGTCTGGGAAATGGCAGTAGCTGAGGTGTTAAGACTAACTACAGTATAAAAACGAAGCAGCATGCAAAACAATGTCTACAGAAGTGACACAAATCTTGAAGGAAGGGAAGGAAATAAAAATTTGGAGAAGTTGGCATGCATAAAGTCGAACAAAAGTGGGATCAGAAAGGTGACGCTGAGGTTTGAGGGATCATTTGAGCTGAAAAAAATCATTTACAATCTAAAAATGTGTTGCTGATGCCAATGCAGAGGAGTAAACTAGGAAATTGTGGCAAAGTTAGTTGCAAAGACGAGATCGAATAATGAAAGTGGAAACAATTCTTGATCTGCATCAGAAGGAGCAAGCTTGAGAAGGAATCAGTTGGGTTGCTATTATGATCAGGCGTTAAAAAGGACAAATAAAAAGTTGTAATACTATTGAGAAGCTAAACTATTTCTCCATGTCATTCTTCATTGCTGAGATCTTGAAGAGATCCATATCTTGGACCCATTCTTGTAACAGATGAATATTCTGACTTAGGTGAAAGAATAACTGATAGTGCACAGATGTACAACCAAAAGTTCTGAAACAACTTAAAGATGATCTAGAACCATAAAATAATTCAGGTTGGAAAGGACCTCAGGAAATCATCTGTTCCCATCTCCTCCTCAGTGCCGGTTGTTGAGGGGTTTTGGATGAGGTTGCTGAGGTCATTTGAAATCCTATCAGGTGTTGAAAGCCTCCAAGGATTTGACAGCCTCCCTGGGCAATCTGTTTCAATGACTGTAAAGTCACGGTAACAGTTCTTTTCCTTGTGTCTAGTCTGTCACTTTAAAAACAGCTGCTGTTCCCAGGGTCTAGAAAGCTGCAAATTGTCTCTCTCCTTTATTGTTTGTGGCTCATTAAATACACCTGGGACACTTAGCCCTACATCTTTATGTAGAAGAGCAACTGTAACAGTAAAGAAGAACAGACCATCAGCATAAGCCCCAAAACTGAATGGACCATGCTAGTTAGACAAAGGAAAAAAAATCCATTAATCTCTCAGGAACGGTTTTTGTTGGCTAGTGAATAAAGGAGATGCATTTAGTATAATTTGTTTAGACTGGTCATGTCATCCACAAAGAAGGTAAGCAGTGTAGAACTTAGCAAAATATGACCACATATCAAAAACTAGCAGAGACACAGAAAAATGTAGGCAGTTATCAGTTTTTGTCATGATAAACTGTTGATGGAGTGCTTCAAGGTTCAACAGCATGTTCTTAGTCACTTCTGAGGAAATAGGTCACAGTATTTGAAATACAGATATTTAGGTTAGGCAGAAGAGATGGAAATTTTTCTCATTGACTAAAATAGCCTAAATAATAAGGCAATGTGATACTAAACGAAACATAATGTGCTCTGATGTGCTGAGAATTGTCTGTCAGAAAGGTCAGAACTGTCTTGTTTCCATGGGCTTTTGATTTCATGTGGCTGGCTGGTGCTTGTTTCATCTTCGGACTGTTAGTTCTTTGCAGAGGGGCCATTGTGTTATGGGGGTTTTATGCCTCTGTACAGCATAATGGCATTCTGGTCCAAGCCTTAGGCATGGGGAGATCTGGTTACTAAAGAACCACAAGGCACTTGGAAGAGAGGTTGTTAAAGCTATGGAGAGGCCAGATGAGCACTCATATTAAAGAGAGATAAAAACCCCTGAGATGACAAATGACAGATTATGTAGAAAATGTTTAGCAGAACAAATGGTATGGAGAAAGTCTGGTGGGAATTTCTGTTTTGTCTCTGCCCCATAAGTAAAAGGGACCTTTCGTAAAATGGTAAGGTGGGAAATTCAGAGTCAATACAAGAAATATTTTTTCATGTAGCTTGTGAATAAACATTGGAATTTGTTGTTACCAGAGCTTGTGAAGTTTAAAGAACTTCAAGGTTAACCATGATTTCATCTCCTGGTTAAGTTAGTGTCTAAGCTGGAGACCTAGCATGGGGGTAGATTTCTTCTTCATGCTGATGAGCTTCAGTAAAAATGTATAGCTTGCCTCTCTCAAAGATATTAACCAAGTGATAAAGTGATTGTGTCATCTTTTATATGCTTTCCATCCATCTTTTTTTTTTTTTTTTTTTAAAGACAATTTCTTGGCTATGAAAGACAGCTAGTTTAATAAGAAACTCTCAGACCTGACAGGTTGAGATCCAAAACTCTCAGCCTGTGAAGAGACCAAAATTTGTGTAAAGAGGATGTTGACATTAGGGGTTGGGTGCCCAAATATTCTTTGTGGGTTCAGAATTTTCAAAACATGTGCCTTATGGAAGTTGTAAATGATATTTTTTTATAAATTGGCCTTTAACGTCTTTATTTTGTATCACTGGTTACTGCAGAACATTGTCATTAAAGTAAGAAACTTCAAGAAACGGCAGTCCCAAACTTCTGTCTCAGGTTTTCTTTAAGATATTGATCTTGATTTTTTTCTTTTTTTATTATTTTATTTTTTTTTATTTAAGTGCTGTCAGGTACTGTGTAAGTTATCAAATGTGTCTCAGCTTTTGTGTGTACAAAGAGATCAACTACTGCTCCCAGTCAAAATAAAACACAGACATGCAGGGGCTGAAATAAAACATATGTGTGACATTTCAGGCTGAGTTACATTCAGAGCTATTAAGCATGGATTGGAAATAATAAAATCATCCCTTTTCCAACAGGATTGATTAAATGATTGTCCTGGTTTCAGCTGGGGTAGAGTTAATTGTCTTCCTAGTAGCTGGTACAGTGCTATGTTTTGAGTTCAGTATGTGAAGAATGTTGATAACACTGATGTTTTCAGTTGTTGCCAAGTAATGTTTAGTCTAAAGTGAAGGATTTTTCAGCTTCTCCTGCTAAGCCAGTGAGAAAGCTGGAGGGGCACAAGAAGTTGGGAAGGGACACAGCCAGGGCAGCTGACCCAAACTGGCCAACGGGGTATTCCATACCATGTGATGCCACATCCAGTATATAAACTGGGGGGGAGTGGGGGCGGGTGATCGCTCCTCAGGGACTAGCTGGGTGTCCATTGGTGGGTGGTGAGCAATTACACTGCGCATTATTTGTACATTCCAATCCTTTCATTATTGCTGTTGTCATTTTATTAGTGTTATCATTATCATTATTAGTTTCTTCTCTTCTGTTCTATTAAACCGTTCTTATCTCAACGCATGAGTTTTACTTCTTTTCCCGATTTTCTCCCCCATTCCATTGGGTGGGGGGAGTGAGTGAGCGGCTGCGTGGTGGTTAGTTGCTGGCTGGGGTTAAACCACGACAATGATCCATTTGTGATTGCTTCAAACCAATAAATAGTATTTAATGTTTATAGTGGATTAAATTAATATTTAGAGTTTTCCAGTTTACCTGTTTTCATGTAGTTTTTGTTCTGTTTTGGTTTTTTAGCTGAAGTGTGATGCTGTAGTGAGAGAAATCAGCGCTGGTCCAGGAACAGTGAACTTTACGATAAACAGGGAATTATTAGCAAAGGTGAGCATTATATTTCAGGTGCATTAAGGTAAAAATAAATTCCTCAATATAAAGCCATAGAATACTTACTGCTGTCTTAGAAAGGTATTTTCTATGTAAAACTGTCTTTTATTCTCCTCGAGGATCCCTGTTGCTGATTTGTTATGTAGGCCTAGAATTTGGAATGAGGCTCACAAATGTTTATCCTTATGAGGAAACAATGTATCTACCATTCACTGATAATCATAACTCCTCTTTTTTCCTTTCTGCTTTAAAAGGCAGGTTTGGCATCTGCTTTGAGCTTCTACAGTATAAAACTCAAAAGTTTTGATCTTGCGTATAAAGACCCTTGTTTAAAATGGAAAAGCATGGTGAAAGGATACCTGAAATAAAAGTATTTGATAGCAGATATATCATTACATACTTCACTAAAAAAAAAAAAAAAAAAAAAAAAGGTAAATGTATTCTTCAAAGTCCAATGCCTGACTGAAATTGAAAGCTTCGTTTGTTAAACCAGTAACTTAATGAGAGGAAGATACTGCTCAGTCTATAAGAGTAGTGTCTCAGTTGTACTCTGGATTATTTGCAAGAGCTTCATAAAGTTAAGTGGATGGCTGGTACTGTTAGACTGGGGACTGAATGAAAGCTTTGCTAAGCCAGTTCAACTAACTTGTGGAGCGTGCTACATTGTGGTGTTGTTCATGGCCTTAATCTATAGGCTTAGCAATTCTTGTGGAAAATGATATTGTGGTCTTAGAAAATAAACTACATGTGAATTAGGGGCAAGAAATCAGGTCTTACCTAATACTGGTGAAGCCCTCTTCCCATCAGGACTTCCACTGAGTCACTTAGGCTTGTAATCCTCTTTTGCTGAATGGTTAGACCCTTTCTTCTTGTGAATTGCTAATGCTTAGGCATGCCTATCAATCAGTTGTTTTATCCCTTTCATTTTTCATTAGCTATTTATAATCAATTTATGTTGATAAGAACATAGCAGCTGACTATTCACTGAAAGAGTAGTTTCAGTGGTAAGTTTTATTTATGGGCAGGATTTCACAAGATGCTTTATTTGTAGGGATTCTAGTGGGTTTAATGATTCAAGCAAAACTATGTGTCTGGCCTAGTAGAGTTTTGCTGGAAAAAATGTGGAATTAGGACATGTAATTTTGCATTATGTCACTGAGGAGAGTGGAGGAGAGAAAACCTAGCTGTAACTTTCACGATAAGGAGACTAGGTCTATGGGTAAATTTGACAATTTGTGTGTATGTCTAGCTTCCCTTCTTAGGTGCCATAATAAGAACAGAATTAATGTTTTTTTTACAGGTGCTGTTCCTTTTTTTTTTTTTTTAAATTTATTGAATATCTATTGCAGAAGAATTTTAAAGTGATTTTTGGAGGGGAAAAAAAGAAAAGTTTCCATTGAATTAAGCGAGATGTCCACTTTCATTCACATTGTTAAAGGCCTCTTATCTTCAGGAAGTTTGTTCAATACATACAGCTTCATATATTAGGTTTTGTAGTGTATTGGCATCTGAGTGGCAAATGGAAATATGTAGGGTATGTACAGGGACTTACCTTGCCGTATGAATGCATTACTGATAATAGAGTCAGCATAGGATTCCTCTTCCCACAAACTGTGTTCAAGCTGTTGAGTAAATATTTTAAAGCGTTTTACACAGTCTCCATACTTTCAAACTAGACACACTTTTGTAGGGACCATTCACAGTGTCCTTACAGAGTTGCAGGTGGGGGAAGAGAAGAAGAGAAGGGGTGTTTGGACACATGGGATTGAATAGTTGGGTTTCTTTGGCACTAAAGGAGTACAAAGCAGGCTGACTTTTGGTGCCTAGAAAAACCTAGCAGTTTTAGTAGAACATGAATGTATTAGTTGTTCCTCTTTCTGTTACAGACTTAAGTTGAAGTGACTCGGTAGTTCTGAGGAGGCTTAAATTCTTGCAGAAATCTCCTGTTTTTCTGCTTCCCCATTGTATATACATGCTGTCTTCCAACAGCAAAGGAAAAGAACATTAGGCAGATAGTATTCCTAAAAAGGATTAATGAAGAAATACAGTGGACAGTGATGTAAAGTAACTGGAAGAAGGTAGAAACATTAATCTGCCTCATGTTCTAGGGTTAACAATGGAAGCAGTTTAAATTTATACAACCAAAATTAGAAATAGCTAAGCTTCTTTTGTCTCTGTCACTTAAAACCACTGGCTGATGTTTAAATATGCTGTTAGAGTTATGAGTGACCAAACCTTCCATGAGCTGTTGTTGCAGTCTACCTGCAGTGAACTGATGGAGAGGATTCTGTAGTAGTAGTTTTGTCTCTTAAATTGGCTTTAGTTATAATCATGAAGACTAGAACTCCTGTACTTTTGTGTGAGATTTCCTGAAGCGAACAAAATGGGTTCATGTGCTATTCAGGTAACCTGCATATATGTGGTAATGCTCATGCAGTTGGAGCTCATTGGATTTTTTGTAGGCTCTCAGTCACAAGCAGTGTGTGGGAGGTCTGCTGTGTCCCAAAGGGTTGGACCTACGTGATCTGGCTGTGCCGTGCATAGTGGGTGTCCCCTGTGTATTATACCTTCGCAAAACTCTTGGATATAGGACAGGACTCCTAGGAATTTCAGAGAAATGGCCAAGCACCTCAAAGTGTGCCTAGATAAGATGTATTCATGGGAAGAGGATGCTTTTGAGGAAGCTCAGAGGTATGCTGTGTAGCTTTTTTTTATTAATTATAAATAATAAAAAACCTGCTGAGAACATGTAACTGCACAATGAGGTAAATTCTCTAGTGAAGTCTACTGCTCATAAGCTCTCCCACTTTTTCATCCCAATCTATGGGCTAGTTCTACAAGGTACTTTTTATTTTAAAATGTTACCTGAATTAGGATGGATGAGGGTCCTGGTTAGCATAAGGTAACACCCCTATTTACTTGAGAACTCCCTCATTTTACATGAGGTCACTGTTCTACCCATGTGCTTAGACTGAGTTTCCTTTCCTGTCTACCAGTTACCCCCAGCTTACTCTCTTGCTCTTTCATTCTATGTAACTAAACAATGATTTTAGTGAAAAACTAGGCTTTCCACTTCCTTTTAAGTTGTCAGCCTTGATTTTCACAAAAAAATCTGCCTATAATTTCTCTAACTTTTTAAATTGATCAGATACAGCTTTCAAAAGTTAATGGCATTTTTGTCTGTATGCGAAATCTTGTTTGCTTGGCAGACCAGATGTCTAATTGCTAATGTGAATAAAGGCTATGGGATCAGTCTCTGATTGGTAAACAGTTTTGCTGATCATGCTTTCTGGTTTTGAAACATATTTTCCTTTTTTTTAAATTTTATTTTTTGTCTTCCTTGTGGTTTAGACTGTGTTGCAGCAGGTGTTGAAAGATGGCTCACAATATGGAGTCAAAAGTGAACTTTTCTCTACAGTGCCTAGACAAAAGGCAGTGGTTGAGTTCAGGTAAGCACATGTGATGAGTCCTTTGAGAAAATAGCCTTGTCTGCTGATTGATATTTTGCTGATTGATATTCATTGCTGCAATCTATGATGCCTGTGAAGTTAAACCATATTTATGGTATTATATTCAGCTGTATTTGATACTCCGATATATTTGCCAAGTAGAATATAAGTTCTATTTAAGGAATTGAGGCTTTTTTCCAGAATATATTCTTGGTATTTAAAGAGTTCATGCCTCATCCTGCCCTCCACTAAGAATATTCTCATTTAGTGCATAATAGCATTCAGTTTTTAAGTAGGCTTATTTTATTTTGTTATCAAGAAAGATGATCTGAATTTTCAGCCACTAACCCATTTCTTTTTTCACCTTAATACCTTCCTCCCTGACTTGCTAAAGCAGCCAGGCATTTGTCTTGCTAAATCTTCTCAATTGCTGGCCCTAAAATTTCTGTCCAGTGCAATTTTTGGTTATGGTCACGTGCTCATGGAATGAAAAGTGGCTGACTGAGATCTCTTCATGTATAAATATTTTTGTTCACTTATACTCCCTCTGCAGGCTTCCATAGTCATGGAAAGTAAGCATTTGGCTTTAATTTGGAGGATAAATTTTCATAGCTGAACTTCCATTTCATTATCAGAGGCAAAAAATTGTGGGTACATGGGGTTTTGGGGGGGGCATGGTTGGTAGAATAAGATGTGATTTTAGTTACTGATTCTTGTACGCAAGGTCCCCTGTCCTGGTATCAGATTTATCTCTATTAAAGGTATGAGGAGAATGATCCATATGTCCAAAACATGTAAAAAGTGAGAAGGTAGTTTAAGACCTTTGTCACTCGTGTAGTTGGGTTTCGGGGGATTCTTTGTTGTGGCGTTGTTTGTGGCTTCTTTTTCCCTGTAACACTGGCTGTTAACTGATACTGGAAGAAAAGCTGGCTGGATAGAAAAATTTGCTGACTAGAACAGAAGCTAATCAGGGAATTTTAAGGAAAAATTGAAAGTGGTGGTTTTATTTCAGTTCTGCTATATGCATGAGTTGAATTCTTTTGACTTGGTGATCTGGCAGTTTTGTACATTGAACAAACATTATTTGTGAAATTTTGTTACAGCTCCCCTAATATTGCCAAAAAGTTTCACGTTGGACATTTGCGTTCCACAATAGTAGGTAAGTATGCATTTAACTGCTTCCTAAAAGGGCTTCTTTGTCTTCCTGTTTCACTTGACAGGGGAACACTGCTAACCTTTCACTCTTCTAGTGGAGTGGCCGTGTCAGGCTCGACTTGCTAATTAAAAACCTTTTGCTCATTATGCAGTGAAGAAAAGAGCATGGTGTGTTGCTGGCAGATTTATTAAGTCGCACGTAATATAGTTTTATGACTGTGAACATTAAATGAAGTAGTTTCAAATTGTTCTACAGAGACACCCAGGGCAGTTTTCATTGAGGTGTTATGAAAGTCCTTTGAATTTTAAATTTCCAATTTGCACTGGACTGCACAGCAGTCAGATAATTATGTCTTGGTGGCTGTCTTGCAAAAAGCTTGCTTTTATATGTTAATTACTTTATGCCAGTATTACTAACATAGTTGCTGTAATTTGTAATGGAATAATTAATAAGTTTATTGTGCAGTACTCTAATGGCATATGGAAAACATTATTTCTCCCTCCTTTCCCTCTTTCACAATAAAAACTAGTAGGTTATTACCAGAAGATCCTACAGCATCTGTGCAGCTAATAATGTATTAGGTTTTAATTATATTTAATGTGTCATCTATAATTATTAATTACATAAAGTTAAAAATTCTGCCTCTTCATGGACTGATAGTTGAATGAAATTATGTATTTTGGGGTCTTTGTGTTCCATTTCTGGACCCTTTGCTATAGAAAAAAAACACTTTCAAAAATAGTTCTGTAGATCAATGTTTTCCAATAGCAAGAGAATGACTCGACTGCGGAGAATGGAATTGAAAGTAATTGCAAGCTATAATATGGTGTTGTAGTAACAGAAGAAGAGGGAGCTTTCTGCATCCTTTTACATCAGTTTTGTAATCAAAAGGTACCCTTGAAGCACAGGAAAGTAGAGAAAGGGATGCGGGTATTTCTTCTTTGTAATTCTCTGGTTGTAGCTAAGCTCAGGAGAAAGATGAAGGGTTCTTTTTGTAATAACAGTTAGAACCAAGACATGCTTATATGATATGGTAAATTTGGAGCATATCAGACACAGTGTGTTAAGTACAGAGCTCAGTACTGCTCCAGCAGTATATAGAGATTCAGGACTTGATGTTCTCAATTTAACATCACAGTAACAGCTGTGAATTTTGAGTACTTGCATAACCTCCTGATGTGAGGTTGCCTGACTGTGACAGGAATTATGTATACTGCCACATATTTGTGAGAATACAAGAAGACTTTAAAAAGTGTTTTTCATGTTCCAGTACTTTACAGTATGTGCATGCACGTACATGTGTGTGTTTTTATCACTGTTGTATGAGACACTTTAGGGCACCTGTCAAATGCATGGCCTTTCTTTTCCTGCTCAGAATACTACTGCTTTTAGTTGTGAAGTATTTTAGCAAATTCTATGGAGTAGTTAATCCGATTGCTTTTCCTCTTCATTATGAATACAGATCATACAAAAACAGAAAACTGTTTCGTTGGGATGAGAGACTACCTACAACTGAATAATAATACCAATTTTGTTTCCTTTCCAGGGAATTTTATAGCAAATCTCAAAGTTGCACTGGGACATGAAGTAATAAGAATAAATTACCTTGGTGACTGGGGCATGCAGTTTGGTATGTTTTAATATTTGTTTCTCTTGTTCCCTTTTCTACTGTATAATATGGTCTAGGTTTCCAGCTTCAGTTTTTGCAGGCCCATTGGATTCACTCTGGGCTCATAAAGAGTAATATTGTGTTTCCATGCATGTAATGTGTAGTTAATCTCCTTAAAATATGAACAAAACAATCCAGAATGATTCATCAGCAGTTTGACATATACTGCTGTAAAAGAAACAACAGTCCCTGTGTCCCTCAGTAGCTCCTCTCTCAGATTACGTATGTGTAATCTGGGGTTTATTTTTAAAGGGCAGTATCAATATTTTCTGAGTGTGCTGGTTACACATTTGGAGCTCTCATAGCTCAACAAACTTCTGTTGCTGCCTCCAGACAAAATGCATACATATTTCCACAGCTGTTGCACTTCTACTGTGATACTGTCTTCCTTATTCCGATTTTGCACGTATAACAGTTGTGGGAGAGTAAGCTTGCTAACTTACCTATGCCACACCTGTACACGCAACAATAGAATAATTGTAGCAAAATGTATATTTTATATTTGGTTGTCTTTGTGTGTGTTTGTACGGTTTCTTTATCTGTGTGTTTGTTCCCTCTGGAAGCTAGTTCATTATTCATAGAGCATAAATAACTTCCACAGCAACTGTGTTTTGGCAGGGTGAGGCCCAGAGAGTTTGTATCTTCAAAGATATCCCAATGCTTCCCCAAAAATACTCAGTTTCCCTTTAAAATGTAGCAAAAGAAAGTTGTATAGGTGGAGAATGTGCAAGTGAATAGGCCCTAGAAGACTTACCAATCTTGCATGCATGTGTGTTTGCATGCACACACATACACACTCCTACCTCTTCTGAAATGTCCATCAGATAAGTCAGGACTGAAAAATCCTCTCGTGTGCAGCCTAGCATGGCTTGGTATTTATTCCTTGACCAGAGATCATTTATGTCCAATTGCTGGATCTGTAAATATCCCTCTTATATGGCAGTTGACCCAACCCATCCATAGGATTCACAACTTTGTTGATTTCTGTTGTTAATCTTGCATTTGAAATTGATCCATATTCTCCTCTCCTTTTTTAATTTCCCCCCAAAAGCTGTTTTTCACATATTTTTAGGCATTTAAAAAAAATGCAATCATGCCCACTTCCTTGTTTTTGAAAGCTGGTACACCTGTGAAAACTATAAAACTCCTCCACATCTTTTGCAGTAGGTTCTGAAAACAGTGTCTGTATATTTATTTTTAAATGGCAAACACAAAATGCAATGTCTATTAAGCAGTCACTTTTGCTCATTCCAGCCCTTATGCTGCCCCCTTCAGTGGTACTGGTACTGCTATTTATGGGAATATCAATGAATCAACTTTACGAACAGAGCTGGATTAAAAACTTAGCATAAATACCCTACTTCTACTCCATTTATGTGTTCAGATACAGCAGTGTAGATAACTAAAATATATTCAGTTCTACCCCTTCTCCTTATAGAGTAAATTCCTGGGGCTTAGGCAGTTGAATAAAATATTCTTATGACTGTGAGAGCAGTAATAGAATATTTTTTTCCTTTCTTAAATTATTTCCTTTGCAGCTTATCTTTCCTGACCCTGTTTCTGATGAAACAGTTTATAGCAGAGCTTTGCTTCATTTAGGATTTGTTTCATAGGAATTGAAGATCGATTGAGTTCACCTAAAATTCAGTAAATTTCATCATTGCATATTTAATTCATTTTTGCCCCTTAGACATAATTTTGCTGCTATGCTATTGTATAATGAATGTGGCAATGACAATTAAGCAATGAAATGCAATGTGGTTAAAGGGCTTCTCAGCTGACCTCATTCACTCTGTCTTTGAAGATACTAAATTGTACTCCTAAGTCTGAATATCAGGAATTTTGTGTGTTTTAATACAAAGTTTCCTGAAAGTACGAGGATCACCATGCCTGTTACTTACATGTGTACCTGTTGTCCAACACACAACTGTTAGAATCATGCTTTTGACCTAGCAATTCTAACTGTTTCTTTCAAAATGGGTGCTCCCCTCTTTATTTGGGCTGGCTCAGCTCAAGTATATGACAGGTTTTATAACAAATAATACAATCATGCTTCATAAAATTATAGCATAGGAATATTACTATAATGGTCCTTTTCCAGAAGCAGTGCTATAATTAACAATCTGTCAGCATTTCTGTTATAACTGCTATTGTCAGAGGCTTTAAAATGTAATAATTGAAAACATACTTTGCTGAAACATGGCAGAGAAGTCCTCAACCTCTAGGCAGTTTTGGGGCAGGTTTCTTAAGGTAACAAAGCTTATGCAGTCACACTGTCCATCTGTCTTCCTGTCACTCTGCTCCTAATAAATTTTGAACCCATTGGCCAACTTCAGCCAGATCTGACAAAGAAAAATGCCTCCAAGAGAACAAATTTCTTTTGGTATTGTGACAGTTGGCAGCTGAGTAGGGATAGAAGTACAATGTAGTGCCCTCTGGGAGAGAAAGTTAACTTCTGTGTTTAGCCTGCCAGCTAACCAGTCAGCACATCTAAGTTGGAATCAGTCCCAACACATGCTCCATCTTGCCAATAATTGGTGAGTGTAACAAGGGCTGGGGATGGTTTGAGGAAGACAGAAACACGTGAAGGGATATGTTCAGGTTGAATAAAAACTGGCAGTCTTGCTGGGGGTGCCAGCATTGAAAAGTGGAATGTGTAGGTACACTAATATCTAAGAGAGATCATTAGGAAATCAAGCTCCGATTGCTCATAGAACAAGCTTCCTTAAAGCATCTCACTTTCAATAGACTTAGACTCATTTTACTTCCTAAACTCTAACTTGTTTTTCTTACCAAAATCTGCCATGGCTTCTACTGCAGTCAGTGTTTCCAAGAGGGAAGTTATTGAGACAGTGTTATTTGTTTAGTTGCAGAGGGCTTTTCAAAGGGATACCTGCATACCTATTCTTCAGATGCTGTCTTCACATCAGTCCTGGTCCTCGTCAGCTCAGAAGAATGAGATGGCCTTAAAAGCAGTCTCAGAAAATCTAAGAGGCTGCAGGGTTAATACCGCTAGATTACTGAATGAGTTAATGGGCTCTTTTGATTTAGACAAAAAGATTGGGATTTGGATCTTGCCCTTTCAGATGGCCTTTGGAAAGTGCTGAAGCCAAACTGAATACGTGAAAAAAGCTGCACATTCTCAGCATGCAACAAAAAATTCCCTTGAAAATATTACATGAGTGCTATGTGGAATACCGTATTGTGTCCCAGTTTCTATTGTCCTTGAAATAATAATACTGTTAAAGGAAGAAGCAAAACAAGGAGTTTTGAGCATGTTCTTTTACTGGACAGTTTCCACTGTGTGTGGCTTCTCATTTACAGCTGGTTGCTGTGTAAAAGGTAACTTTCTCTACAAGTCCAGAAACACGAATTCCGTTTATGAGGAATTGAAAAACCAACATACTATTTACTAGTTTCTAGCTGTTATAGTTTTGGTAATTTTCATGCAGTGGAATAATAGGTTATACTTTTGATTTGTTTTTGTAGCATACACCATTATATTGTTTAAAAATGTAAGGCATTTCTTTTGTTACATACAATGTTAAGACTAGACTCGCTTATGAAAACAACTTAATCAACAAAACAATATACTCTGGGCTGTTGTCTAACTCTGTATTTAATTGTTATTCAAGGCTTGTTAGGTGTTGGTTTCCAACATTTTGGCAACAAAGAAAAGCTAAAATCCAGTCCTTTACAACACCTTTTTGAGGTAAGTTCATAGAAGACCAACTGTAGACTTCAGAGGACAGTCCATTTAACTTAGCTGTCAGTTTTGTACAGAATGGTATGTCTGCAGGGTCATGATGAGACTCATTTTGGATTTAAATGACCTTGCCTGAAGGACCAGTGCTAGCCTGGGCCACGGCAGTGGAGACAGTTCTCACGAAGCAATGGCAGCAGAAACAGGTTTCATTAGGCTGAAAAATACACCCCGTAAGGGAGGTAATCATACGGATACTTAGGTTGCATTGATTGCTGCTACCACCACAGCCAATAGCAACTATCTTAACTGGGCATAGGTGACCACTGAGCTCACTGCGGTAACTGCAGTGGAAATGGTGTCTTGCATCTAATGCTGTAGCACATTGGTTATCAAAGTTGTGAAAAGGAAGTGGAATGTATGGTGTAAAAATGCTTTTGTTGCTAGTATTTTTAGAATAAGTGATATTTAATTTACATTGCTCAATACACAGATCACTGTGGTTGGTGAAAAGGATCTTTAAAGTGTTTTGTATCTAATGTGGAGGCTTAGCATATATAGGTAAGGAGGAGTGACTGTCACTTTCCAGAATACTGTTCTGACTCTGCAGAATGCTCTTCTTTCTTCCAAGAGTGGGAAAGAGCCAGGAGCATTAGAAGGTGCAGTTTCTGCTGGCAGGCATTCAGGAAATGCCTTTCAACAGTAGGAGAGGCTGTTTTGTTGCAGTAGGTTACCCTCTCGGGTGCCCACCAGCATGGTGGAAGTGCTATAGATTGCATTTCTGTGTGTCAGGGACAAAATTGACTCAGTGGACTGTCCAGGCTAGCCATAACAATTGAGATAGTTTAACAAGTCTTGTGTTTCTAGGACTGATATGGTTTTGATTGTTGGTTTGCTCCATTCAAATATGCCTAATATCATCTGAGTTATTATTTATTTCTTCCTCTTTAGCAATTCCTCTGTCACTTCTTGTTTCATACGGTGCAATGAGCAAAAAAGGTGTCTATCTTTTGATACTTGTAAATGATCTTTGGTTGACAACCGTGCTGTACATAATAAGAGAACGTGAGTTACGTACTTGCCTGTGCAAATCCAACAGCCATGAGGATAAGTGGACAAAATTTTCTGAATGGCTAATGTTTAAGTCTTCATCCTTTGAAAGAAAGATCTTATGTGTTAATGGGGCTTTGTCAGGGTTCTTTTATAGCACTATCAAGTGTTCTCTTATTACAAAGCTGAGCTGTGCTTCACCCTGAGCTGCGTATGGGAACTATTGCTAATGCCGGTGTCTGGACAATATGTCACAGGGTAACTCTTGCATAAATCTGTTTACTGGCAAAGGAACAAACTGTGTTTGAATACTTAGATACTCTACAGCTGAATACATATTAGGCAAATTGTTATGTGGCAGAGTAGCTCCTTCTGAGTTTGCCAGCTTCTTTGACATAGATAAATTTTGTTCACTTGTTCCCTCATCCCCGCGGCCTGCTCAATAAAATTGACAGATTCTTATCATGAAGGTGTCTTAGGACTCATTTAAAGAGACGACAAGAAGTAGTCATATTCTTGTGGTTGTGCATTGCTGCATATTATTTAATTTTTAGTTACAATTTCAGTCCATTCTTAGGATTTAAATTTTGAATACTTGAATTTTGCACTATGGCTTTAAAATATCATCTATTACAGTAGCACGTAGGCTTTATGACCTTAAAAAAATTACCTTCAATTGTAGAGAACAGTATTCAGTCAAGCTGCAAAAAGTTCTAAAACAGTAGTTGCTGGAGACCAAATTAGTTTCTCAAATATTCCCAGTTTTTAACTGTTTGTTCAGCTGTATTCCTGGTTTATATCAAAAACAGAGATGTGTTTCAAAGTGGTGTTTCTTCTACTGTTGTGAAACTAGTCTTTCCTATAGTTCATTTAAAAAGAAAACTTCCATAGCACAGTTTCTATATAAATAAATGTATAGACAAATGTACATTTCCAAACATCTTTGCACCTTCCGTTTTGGTCAAGAGTCAGATGCAAATATGCCTTTTGCATTATTTTTGCTTTATAACATCAAAGATTGGGGTTGGGGGTTAGAATGTGTGAAGCTACTGATGGGGGAGAGGGACCATTGTTCTTGGAAAGGGTTGAATTTTCCCACTACTTTAAATTTCTTTTTTGTGGCAGAACTAAGCAAACAATAATCTTGGAAGCTTGTCAGCAGTACTGCCTGTTAAAATCTCTAAAAATCTTGGGACATAAAAGGAAGGGGAAAAGTTCAAGAGTTTTGCTGTGGAAGCTTTTTTCATTTTAATAGGAGGAACCCATTCGAGCAAGGTATTGTTGGGAAACTCATTGTCTGAATGTTGCAGGAGTGAAGTTTATAATTTTTTTCTTTTTATCAAGATCACAATGATTTGGGGAAAAAGTTAAACAGCGTTGAACTATTTGGGTCTAAATACATAATGTAACCACTAGTTAATTTAAATATTTTTACATAGTACTTCAACTTTTTAAAAACCATCTTCCATGGGCTTTCAAGATACTACATGTAGAAGGCAAGGAATCATTGTCTGGGTGAATATTTGTCCTTTATATCTAAAGGAATGTGTTAATGAACAGGAGAGCCAAATTTGCTGTACATAGGTAAAGTTGGCTAATACAAGAGTTTGTAATGCTTTTAGCAAATTGACAGTGCATATGTGTGTATCTAGTCAGATGTTGACATTCTTATGCTTGACTTCAGCCACAGAGAGACAACATGTGTTAATATGGGTGCAGAGTACTATAAGTAAGGTGGTTTGGATTAGAACTGTTTTGGGGTTGGGGTTTTTTTGAGCTTGTAAAACATCGAGGCTATGTAGGATTTTGCTGCTTCAACTGTCATCATATTTTTAGGCAGTGCAATTGTTATAAATATCAACTTCGTGGTCCTCTGAAGAAAAGTCTCTGGTTTAAAAGTCGGTGATGGTTTCCCTTTCGTGCATAAATTAGTTTTTCCATATTCTGCTGCTGCAGTTGTTTCAAGGTTATAAAGAGGATGATAGTGACAGCAGTAAGGAATTACAGCATTAGTCTTGTTTCAAGATAAGCTGTACATTTTCCTATTGGAATTTGGACTACTCATTCATCCTTTAAATAGGAAATGTGTTCCTTTAACACGTCTTCAAAATTTTGATGTTACAAATGTCATCTTTAAATGTATTTGTATTGTTCTTGTAGAACTTTGCTTACTTTTACTGGAGGAGAGGATTATACTTCAATATTTTCAGTGCCGTTATATTTTAGGTGTATGTGCAGATTAACAAAGCAGCAGAAGATGAAAACACAAAAAAGCTGGCTAAGGATTTCTTTAGAAAACTGGAGGAACATGATGAGCAGACATTGTCGCTTTGGAAACAATTTAGAGACTTCAGTATTGAGGAATACAGCCGAATTTATAAGGTACAACTTACGCACTGCAATTTCTGTGTTGTTGGAAAAATGGTACAGACGTTGCTGTAGCATTGTCAATTCATTGCCTTTCCAGTAAACTTTACAGTGTTGTGGGGAAGATGTTTCTCAATATGCCAGGCTATGCCCCATTCTGCTTGGAAAAGGCATGGTAGTTGATTTAACATCCACGCAGACTGCCACTTCAGTTGCTGACAACCTAGATACATTTTATTTAATGGAGTCCATGTAATTGGCCCTTAGACTAATTCTCCCTTCTCAGAAACCCTGAAGCTAGGAGTATGGTGCTAAGCAACAAAGCAAATCAGTGTTAGATAAATATTGTTCAGTTTTGCTCTATCTTTGAAGTCAGCAACAACCTGCTAAATTTAACAGTTTCCATGTAATAAATTTTATCAGGAGATAACTCTGTTTTCACATTTCTGATCTAATGTTATAATGCAGAGCTGTGTATGTTGCATATTAAATTGAGTGTAAGTAATTATAGCAGCAGGAGTTTACAATAGTAATCAGTACATAAGTCACCTGCAGGTTGAGTTGAGCTAATATACAGCCATCTGTTGCATACTGTAATCTCAAGAATGGAGCTGGGTGTCCGCTGTTTCATGGGAGGTGTTTGTGCCATTGACCACAGAGTGAATCTTATGAATTTGGAAAACAGGAGTGAGATAAACCTTCTGTCACTGAATCCAGTCTCTTGGTATTAATACTATGTAATCTTACTCAAGAATCAACTGAGTCCATCTGAAAACCAGCTAGTGTTTTTCTTTCCCACATTCCTTGCAATGAAATTCTGGAATGGGTGCCCAGTTTTGATGGGCTTAGACATTTTTTTCTAACTCACGGCTCCAAAGAACCTGTGACTCATTTTATACTACTTCCTTCTTCTAGTATTATTCTTTACTTAAACTTGCACTTTTCCACCTCCTTCCTCTTGATGTATTTGTAGAAATTGGTCATGTCTTCTTTCATTGTTGATTGCAGGGTTAAAAGGGAAGTGGCCTGCCCCTTTCTCAATAATCCAGACAGCCTGGCTGTGCTTTAATTTCTTCCCTGAAACATATCACTGGATTCGTGCCAAGTACTCTAAGTTAAGATCTCCTAAGTGAGACACAACCTAGATAATTCTAGTGGAAGGCTGACCTGTTAGGGTAAGTGGGTATTAGGCTGTGTATGCAGCTGCATCGTGATGGTCATTCATCATTGATCACATGATGACTGGTACAGCTAGATCTTTCTCTCCCAATTCCATTCAAACTAACAAGTATCAAGCGGATGGGCTGACAGCTTTGTTGCCCTCAGTTAAAAACCTTGTCTTTTTTACTATTACATTTCACCCAGTTCTGACAGTTAAGGTCATCCTATCTCTCCTAGGTATACCCTCAGCCTTCCTAGTAATGGTGATTTCTGTATGCTCAGCAACGTCTGTGACTAGCTCCTGCTTTTTTAAATTTCTTTTAGCATCCTTTTAAAATAGGATTGGTTTCATGTCCAAGTAACTTCTCTGCAGTCCACTGGGTTTGCCTCCAGCACAGCACGTTAGAGACCTACCTCAGAGTTTTTGTACTAATTGCTCTATCCAGTTAATGCCTAATTTCTCATGAATGTTATATCCAATACTGTATTCCACTCAGGGAGATTAATTCAAATGCAAAGATCAATTAAATCAAAATTCAAACATCCTTTCCTTTTAACAGTGAAGTGACATTTCCTGGAATAAAATTAATCTTTGCACTCTATCTGACCTGTGACACAGACCTATCATCTGACTTAATTTGAAGAAATGATTAGCCTCAATCTTAACAATGTTACCCTTCTTTGATATTCTTGGAACTTTTCAGCGTCTAGGAGTGCACTTCGATGAATATTCTGGAGAATCATTTTACCACGAAAAGTCCCAGGAAATTCTAAAGACGTTGGAGGATAAAGGACTCCTTCAGAAAACAATGTATGAACTCATTATTCAATCTATTGGTGTAGTTTATTTAACATTTCAGTTGCATTTCAAATGACATATGATGAGTGAGGTTTGTATGTAATCTAAGAGGAAGAGTTTTCTTTAGATGTTTTTGGTAGCTGTTATGGTAGAAGACCAAGAGGATTTGTGCAGCCGCAGCTAAAAATTAAGTTTGCCTTTTCTGTGCCTAGCACAGAAGCCTGGCCGTGACAAATTACGTACAATGACAGTGTTCAACTCCTAACGGCCTTTTAGGCTGTTAATTAGTTTGGTAGCTGCATGTGCCATTTAACAAGCAGAGTTAGATGAGATCCTCGCCTTGATGAAGGAGCTGCCTGGCTGAACTGGAACGGAAGCTGTAGTCGTGGAGTGCACCAGAATGCGGGCAGGTGGCTCCCTGGCATCAGCAGTGGTGACAAAAAGCTTAGAGGAACGGTATTCAAAAAGACTTAAAGGATACAGTCATTCAAAGAAAAGAATGACATTGTCTAGAGCGAGGTGGGTTCCATGGCAAGAGGCCTTTGTTTTGGTTCTGACCTGTATGTTATCTGAACTTACCTGTATATTGGCTCTGCCTTGCAGTTACTTCAGTGTTTTCTCTCAACTTATAGAAAAGGGACAGGAATTGTGGATCTTTCAGAGAAGAAAGACCTCTCATCGTTTTCCACCGTCATGCGTAGTGATGGGACATCTCTTTATATAACAAGGCAAGTAAGCCCATCTGTGTTTATTGCCATTTATTTTGCCAGTAAACTTTTGTACATGAGTACATTTGTAACCAATAGTACAGATTTTGAAGCTTTTTCTTTCTGGGATGGAATACCTTCACTAATGAGTAATCATAACTGGAACTAGCAATGTAACTATGATGGGATGAAAATGGCTCAGGAAAAACAACTGCTTTTAAATACTTTTCTTCCCCTTAAGCAGTCTGTCAGTAAATCTCCTCTTTCCATAAATCATAATACTTTCTCCAGCTACTGACTTTGACAACAAAGCTGGGATCTCTTCATCTAATAAACACTTGCCAAATAACAACGGTTTGATAAAGACATTTGCTTAAAATGTTTCTTGACAGTGTGATGCATAAAAAAATTACTTGTTCAGCCATGTCTTCATTGACTCAGTGGACCACCAGCACTGTAACATCAATTTTATCTTTTCCTGTCTTCTCATCAGTATCCTAAAATTCTTCTTAGGGATTTTAGTATGGAAGCCTTAACAGTTTCTTTGTGCCAGTAATGTAAATAAATCAGATGTCTAGCCCTCAGGGTAAACTATATACAGCTTTTCAGGACAAGGGTACTAGAGAGACGCTGCAGTCAATCCTGCACATTAGGGAGCTGCTGAATCCTGTAGCTAGATAGAGGCAAGCTGCCACAGCTCCATGCCCACAGGTCCAAACAGTAGTAAGGCTGAGCACCTGTTCGCAGTAGGCACACCAACACACACACACACATATATACACACAGCCAACCAAACAGGGCAACACAGACAAAAGCACTCAGTACGAATGGCCTCATTTTGTTCCCCCCTGGCTGATTAGGATGAAGATATATTAGTGTGAAGAAATAGACATGTATGTATGTGTCTATATATGTATATACACATGAATGTATGTGATATATATTGTCTACATAAGTAATATACAGATGTATTGTATGTACAGAGTATGTATGTGCAATGTGTATCCCTCCAGTAGCTGAGCTTCAACACTCAGTCTGCCCATTAGCTGGCTCCTGGATCCCCTGGTCTCCCCAGTTGCTGGCACCTGGGCATGTGAGCCCTCACAGCCCGTAGCTTCACTCCAGTTGCTGGTACACAGTGGATCCCTCCAGGAACTGAGCTTAGACATGTGGTCCATCCAGCACCTGGCCCTGGATCCTCACTCTCCCCTGTTGCCTCCTACACAGAGACACACATATACACAGGCAGGTCTCTCAGTCAACCCACAGGCCCCATGGTCTCTCCGGCAGTTGGCCTGGACCCCCTGATGCCAACAGTACAGACTCCTCTGAGTGCCTCATCTTTGAAGGCACACACTTACCTGGCTTCCAGGGCAT
This sequence comes from Buteo buteo, assembly GCF_964188355.1. Taxonomy (NCBI): domain Eukaryota; kingdom Metazoa; phylum Chordata; class Aves; order Accipitriformes; family Accipitridae; genus Buteo; species Buteo buteo. Next base: position 11,380,034 of record NC_134185.1, on the reverse strand, counting down.
TTAACCTACTTGCTGGCTAGTTCAGCTTGATATTTGCTGTCAGTCACATGCCGATGTGTCCGCCATCACTCCAGTTGTTGGCAGCAGAGACACCTTGGCCCTGGTGACCCATGGTCAGACTCCAGTTGCTATCACTTAATTTCACTTAACTCCAGTCCCTTCAATTGTGGGCATCACAGGTGCATGGCCTATATGAGCTGTAGTCCCCAACTCCAGTTACAGATACTTAGACCTCCAAACACATGTGCACACAGAAGAGAGACCCCCTCACCCAGGAGAAGTTTGAAATGCAGTTTAACAAGAAGACAGGACAGACTGTGCTGATCAGGTGCAGGGCACAATCAGGCAAACATACTAACCAGCAATCGGTTTACAAGCCACCTGTCCCTTTTATCATCTTCTCCCTCTCTTCCCATCTTTGGTTCCTCCCCTAAGCATCCCATAATAAGTCTTGTGCAATTGCAAAATGCTTTTCCTTTGCATCCCATGTGTCCCATATCCTGTAGGCAGTAACCTCCCTCAGTCAGAAGGTGGTCTGGAGAGCTGCTCCTGGTGACCCCTGAGGTGGGTTTCACACTGGGACATGGGGCTGATGGCTCTCCCGTGACAGCCCTGGGAGGGGCTCGAGCAAGTTGTTTCTCGGTACTACTTAATGTGTGTGGAGATGAGCTTTTTATCGTATAACCTAACGCTGAGAGCACTGGGTTAGTTTTCCAGGAGAGGGGTGTTTCTCTCAAGTCCCAGTTGATTGGTTGCTCCAGTAGGCAGAGAGGGACCACTTACCCTGTGCATAAGACTGGTTTCCTCAGTAATTTTCATAGCTAGCGGTTTAAAAAAAACCATTTCAAACATGTTGTAAACAGAGTATACATGTCCTCTTTTTTGTGTAAGGCATACATGGATCCCTCTAATCAGGCAGTCTTCTCCCCTCCATAAGAATAGATTATTTTCCTAAGAGGCAAATAATGAGGTATGTTTGAATGAAAATTCAAATAGTTTCTCATTGTCTCTTTCAGAGATCTTGCTGCTGCTATAGACCGAATGAATAAGCATAGCTGTGATACTATGATTTATGTGGTAAGTAATTCTAGATTCACCAAACACTTTTGAGCCTGACTCTCCCCAATAATCCACGGGGCCTCTTGCTCGCAATATGACTTTGATACATGGTATTTTTGTCAGTAAAATAGGTGCCCTTACTGCCCAGCAGCTGTGCCTCAGTGTGGCAATGTTTCTTGGTTCTGTTTCAGTTCATGACCCACAAAATGGTTGAAAAATCAGCTCTGGAGTTATTCTCTGTTATAAAAATCTATTACAATTTGTTTTAAAGGAACTTTTACTCAATTGACACTGTATTTTCTATATAAATGTTGTAATTAATATTTAAACAAGTCAGAAAAAGCTGTTAGTCTTATAAAGGGTTGTAAAATGTTAATTTAGAAATTAATGGCCTAAAATGAATCTAAATCTACTCTAAAGTCCTGATATCTTATCTGAAATGTAAATTTTTATGGCTTTGAACAGTGCATTGGTTTCATTATGTAGAAATTGCACATAAAGTACTGCTTAATCAATCTGAACAAAGCAGTTGTAGACAGGGAATCTTTTTATATTTCTTGGTTTGATTATTTGGCTTTTTAACAATTCCAACACTATCAGTAATGAATAGCAGGATTATCTCCTCACTTGTGTGAAACTCTTTTTTGCTTTAATATTACCAATGACATATCAAATGATGCTTTTAGATCTTCTTTTTCCCAGATTTAGAAAAAAATAATTTTGAAAACCATGTTCTTTTATGTGAAGTCAATTAATAGCATATGGAAAAACTCTGCATGTCATTTGTGATCCGTTTGGTAAAGCCCGTATATCTTCTCTGGTACAGCTTTTTCAAAAGTCAATATAATATTACAAATACCATGATTCAGGGGAGGGGGAGAGATCAGTAAGCATAAAACTAAATACACAGATAGTTTAAAGTACGACTTTTAGTTAAGTCACGTTCCTCCTTTTATTTTCAGTCTTCAGGAAATTTCCAGTAGCTTGCCATTCCGACATGTGGTCATAGAACAGGGATTTTTTTGGTTGTGTTTTTGGCGGGGGGGAACTGCTTGGTTTTGGTGGGAGTTTTTGTGCCTCTACTGACTGGAACATAGTAGGTTCACTGGCATCGAAGAGCAGTGTGGCTGTGAAAGTGTAATTCATTAGGAGTTAAGGAAGTTTCTTGTCTAGTTCGCGTGGGTAAGTAATTATTTATATTTGTTACACCATGAGGTAGTAGGGACCAAGGGAGAAGGAACAGTTAGAAAGAAAGAAAATAGTTGGGTGGGTATTTTGCACAGATTAGGATATGGGCTGAATGTTAACCTCATGGAGTGAGCAAGCGTGGAAGCAATAGTCTTGAGTTGACTGGCTGCTCATAGCTGAACCCTAGTAACTACTTCCTTGCCTGGGCCTCTTTGATCTACTCCTAGTCCAAACAGGTATACAGCAAAACCAGACTGTGATGTGATCAGTGTGTCCGTTATAATCAATGTCTCGTTCAAGTTGGAAATGACAGATTAGCCTGTCTAGTCTGGTTCTCTCAACCTTGTTAAGGTTGCATAGTTTCTGGATGACATGGTTAGTATTTTTATCACTTCTGACTTTCTGAGAGCTGAGAAAGTGGGTCGTTAAATGAGAGGGCAATAACATAAACTATTGGGAGAGTTTGTGGGACAGACAGCCTGATGAGGGAACTGCCAGCCTTGCTGAGGTTTGGTGCTGTTTTGTGGCAGTACTTTTTAGTGGGTTAGGACTTCACTCAGTGTTACCAGAGGCAGGAGGACTTCATGGGTTTAAGTGAGAACACCGATGATTTTAGTCTTTAATTATTAAATACAAATGTATTTCAGAATCCTGGTCTTGTTACAAGAAAATTATTTAGAGGCTCTTGATTCTTATTTCATATGATCATCTTATTTTCATCAGATCAACTTGCTTAAAAAACATTAAATGGGTTTATTAGTTGTAATGCTGTAAATCACTGTATTCACCAATTTATATTTTTTAAAAATCCTAATTATTTCATAAAAATGCAGTGATATGAGCAAAATATTCAAAACATTTTAAAATGTGTGACATGTATTATTAAAGAGGTATTAAGATTCCATTGAATGTTGCACTCAAAACAGGAGATGAAAACACTTTTATATATGAAGAATTAAATGTAATCCACACTGTCAGACTGCAGACTTCTCCCTTAAAGCTAACCACTTAGACTACATTTGGACATGTATAATTTTGGGGCCTGTAAGGAAAAAATTGCCATTCTTCATAATACGAATCTTCTTTTGGGGCATTTGTGTTATTTTTGCCATGCTATGAAGCTATGAAAAAAAAAGTAGCTTTATGAAATGGTAGTGTCTGCAGGTTCATCTTTTTTAGCCTACTTACGCATCCATGTTTTGAATATTACTTTTAGGCAGAGATTAAGTTCTGTGGTATTCCTAGTATTTATTTCCATCCTTCTTAACAAATTTGGTTTTCATGCAATTTTAATTATGTGGATTGTTCAGGCATAATAAACACTCATTGTTATGCTTCTTGCAGTATCACACAGCATCCCAAAAACACAGGAGTTGACGCTTAGTTTTCAGGTGGCCAGCTGAAACCTGAAATTCAGCATGTACTGCCGGATAGGTATTCTTATCTTGGCCTCACTTTTCATGTTCTTATTTCCATGGGAGTTTAAAGGATTATAAAAAAAAAAGCTATTAGATTATTATTAGATTATTTCCTATTAATGATTTTAAATATTCTTCTGTACGCTATTTCTATATACATTGGTCAAGACAAGTAACTGGAAACTTAAGTTGGTTTTTAGTTTGGTTTTAGCTGAAAATTCTGCTTTGTGAACAGTCACGAAGAAGCAATTAAGTAAGAAGGATTGGAGTCTTTTGTCAGTGAGTATTGTCATGATTTGTCACAATATCTACTCACAAAAGACTGCAGTCCTTCAAAGAGGTGATTGTAGTCCAGGTGGTGAGGGATATGCTGCTGTGCATACAAAACCAAATCAGTTTCTGTCATGGAATGTATAATCTCTTGTAAAGCAGGAGAATGGAGATAAATTTAGACTTGGAGAGAAGCAGAGGAAACAGCGAGGCAGCACTGGCCAGTACAGTGAGCTGGCCTTTATCTAAACTTTGTAAAGTTTATTGTGAGGTCTTTAAGCGAGGGAGATCTGGCTTTGTTACAGGTACAGAGAGCTTCTCCCATATGCAAGGTGCGTAGAAAAGAGCTTAGAAGGCCTTGTTTGAAATGCCAACCACTGCTATCCATTTATCACCCTTGCTTGTGAATCAGCACAGAGAGAGGTGGCACATAGGAGTGGAGCAGGTTACAAGGAATTGTGAAGGAGGAGGCAGGTGCTGGAGGCTTGATACAATGGTAGAGTTGAGAAAAAATGGAATAAGCACTTCACTCACTGCTTACTCCCTGTCTTGGAATACCAAACAAATAAGGAAACAGTGGTTATTTGGTTATCACTGCAGTGTTTTTTAAGGAGGGATAAAGGAGTCTTTAAGCAGTGTAGTCAAAGCAACTAGGTAGGAAAGTGAACTTCATAGCAACAGCTGTGGCTAGAAACACAAAGATCGTTGTTAGACATAAACTGCCACTGGAAACTGCTTTAAGTCATAGGAGAGAGTAATTGGAAGAAAGCACAAGGTGCGTCATTAATATGAAAATGTGATAATTTATACTTTTTTTTTTTAATTATGCATCTGACTTGTGATGTAAAACTCCACAAATCATGCTGGAGACAATATAAACTAGTGGGTTTGGAGAGAGACAGCTTAAAGAGGTGTTCTGTTTCTAAGCCAAAGGAACCTTGAAGTTTGGTGATGTAAAACATGGGAATATAACAAGAGCAGCAAGGTTCTGAAGTGAAAATGGAGGCATTCTGTTTGATGGGCACCTCAGAGATTATGTGAAACTAAAGAACATCAAGGTTTCATTTCACTTCATGGCTTTGCCTTCATGACCTAGGAATAATAATTTTTGAAAAGGTAGATTGCTTTTTCTAACAAGATACAAAGTCCCATTGCCATAGATTCCAGCTGTTACATTTTTCAGTGTCTGTCTTCATAGGTCTTAATTCTGCTTGCAGTGGCTTACTGGCACAGTACTGTGGTGTGTTGTGTTTGTGTGTTAAAAGCTAATCCTTATCAAACTTGGAGTGTTTTCTGATATGCACCAATTCTATTCCTTAGACAGATAAAAGTCAAAGTAATCACTTTCAACATTTGTTCCAAATACTGAAGCTCATGGGTTATGACTGGGCAGAAAGGTATGTATTTATGAATCTTAATTATATACCTTTTTTTTTTTTAAGAATGGGTAATATGTACATTGGAATTTCAGCGGAGTGCTCTTTTGAAGAAAGTCTCCTGATTGTGTCCACTTTCCACCATGCTGTAGCACACCTCATGTAGGCATTTTGGATCAAACTAAGCTACAAGATATGCTGCTGGCATGCAACTAATGAACAGTGCAAGCAGACATTTGACCTGTAGGACCCAACTAATGCTAGTCCAATAAGGAGGGAAAAATAAGAAAACAAACCCTCAGAATTGTGTGCAATGTGGGCCTCAGGGCCTTGGCACCAACCTTTTCATTCTATATGTCCGCTCCTACTGGTCCGCTTTATTTGTGAAGGGCGACATAGCCATGTGTTCAGGATGTGAAAAATAGTCCTGTCTCTCATTTAACAGTCTTTTGTAACTGCTTGATGTGAAAAAGGGAAACAATCTTTCAGAGACTTTATGACATAGCTTCTGGGATATTGTGTGATCACATGTTAAACGATTACTTGTTGAAGTATGATGTTTTAGCAGAGATCTGCATCTGAGTTTGAATCATGCTTCAGGCTTGAAGTATCTATTGTAGGGAAATGTATCCCCGCTGTTATTCATTGTAATTACCAATCTTGTTAGCAATCTGAGCAAAGGTCAATAAGGGATCTGCAGACTAAATCATATTCCTCTCTGACAGACTGCATGTTTTTTGTGGTTAAATATAGGATTTTAGCCTTCAGGAATGTTAGCCTGTCTCCTTTCACAGTGCTTAAAGTCGCACTAAAATTACCTTAGGTTATGGATCCAGAATAATGCTTGGGATTATTGTGAGCAGAAGCAATGAATGTTTTATTATTAGCAATGATTAATTACACTTTTAGTTTAATGTGGCCACAATAGAATTATTATGACTCCCTTTCTAATCTTATTAACAGATCTGTGTTGCCACAGTAATTTGATCTGTCTACATCCTGCCTCTCCTCAATTTATTGCAATTTATTGCATTGAGTCCCCTGTACCAAAGCTAGTAGCAAGAGGGGTTCCCACGAGCACGCAAATGACCAGGTTATCATAATTCTGATCATAATTTTCCCATTATATAATAAGTATGGAGCTTTGGTTGCTGAAATGAGAGTTACTGATTATATCACCAACCTTCCCACGTTGGAGCACTATTTATTCAGCTGTTACTGCTGTTTCCTGGTAAGAATCCAGCTCTGAACAAACACTGCAAACATTTCTCTTGATTAAAATGTAATTTTAGGTCCTGCTGCTTTTCAACACAGGTGCCAGCATGTGTCTTTTGGTCTAGTTCAAGGGATGAAGACTCGGAGAGGAGAAGTAATTTTCCTGGAAGATGTTTTAAATGAAGTTCGCTCAAGGATGTTGCAAAACATGGCTTCTGCAAAAAGTTAGCTATTTCAGGTCTTATTAATTTCTTTTGATATTCTGTGTGGATCAGAAACGTGTCGTCTTTTGTACCTTTCACTTTTCCCTGCATCAGACTTATCAATCACAGTGATATGCCCTGATCTCTGCAGTTTTTATATCTCCCATAATATAAACAATGTTAAAATAATCCTTTGCAACTCTGTGAACTTCCCTAAATTACAGATTTGCAAACTTTAACATTCAGTGAAATTTCATCATGCTTTTGCACTGGGAAGGAAGTACCTGCCTTTGGGGGACAACAGTGGCTTTTTTCTGGAGGGACAAACTAGTCAATAGTGGGGTTGGGGCTGGAGTTCAAGGAACAGTCAGATTTCATCCAAAGGATTTGTAGGTCTGACAGTTTTCTCTGGCAAGATTGACCGTAGCTTTTCTGCAATAACTGCCTTGTCATCCTCCCAGCCTCCTGACTGTTTCCGGAGTCCCCAGGAGGTCACTGCTCTGCAGCAGAATCTGCTGAAGGGGATGTTTGTCTGCACCTCGGACTGTGGCTCTAGAGCCTGTTCCTCTTGACGCAGAAAAGATTCAAGTAGTTTCCAGTGAAATGCTGCCCCCTCTTGTGCTTTCTGGTGTCAGCTGCTGAATTGAATCAATGAACTGATGAGGTTAGGTAGTGTCCATCTTCCTCACTCTGCCTTCTCAGCTTTTTTAATCCAGATAATTTTGCTTGTAGAGTGGACAAGGAGAAAGGGGGGCAGGCAGGATGATAGAAAGGTGACCCTGGGTTCAAACCAGTTTTACTGCAGAGAGGAATGGAGCTTAGAGCTTCAGTTTAAAGGTTAGTATCATAGCTGAGTGCAAAGTAAACTTATTTTTATGCTGGACTGAACTGACACGGCAGAAGTACAGACCCCATGTTCCATTGCACAAGCAGCAAGCCGAAGAACAGCTAAAAGAATTAATATGTTCAGAAGGCACTACAGCATTACCCAGAGCTTATCCGTTAGATCCTAAATTCTACCTGTGCTTGTAGAAATTTTCCTCCTTACATTTGAATTTCTGCCTAACTTCCCCTTTCCTAAATAAGAAACTGTAAATCCCTGACTCATAGCAATGTCTTCAATGTTTGAAAAGTTTTTGGATACACAGTGAAAGATACTACAAACTCTTGTGTGGCATCAAAATGCCTCACTGTCATGGAAAAGATTTTGAGAGCTGGGCATCTAACAGCCAACGCTAGCTTTAAAAATCATACTTGTGTGGAGTTCGTTAGTTAAATACCTTTGTATAAACTCTTTGCTATTAGCTGTACACAGTTCTGTTCTTTAAGTTTCCATTATTGGCATCCTTTTTCTTTCTACTAATCTCAATGAATCCCCTGTCCGTGTAAATCCTCTCTACAATGCCAATTTCCTTTGATGATTTACTTTCTCTTAGATAGCTTTGTGTCTTATCAAGCACCTAAACAAAAGCCTGAATTCTGAGACAGTTTTTCTGTTTTGAAACAAATCTCAGTTATGAAATATAATAACATAATCTAAATATATTTGTCTTTGTGAATGAATAGCCAGTCTGAGACTTCTTAGGGCTATGAACTATCCCCACATTTTTCAAGCTTAGTCCTTTCTGAATTTTGTAAATAGCAAAGGTATGAGTAGTACGAACTACTCAAAGTTGTCTCAGTTGGCTTTGCTGACCTGGCACAAAGAAATAGCAAAGCAAAAGACAGAAATCTAAGTATACTAAAATTGTACTGCAAAACTGTTTCAGCTTAAGTAGTGCTGTAAGAGAACAGTGCAATTTTCCATATTCTGCTGTTAGTGGGAAATCAGCTGGGACAGCAAATCGTAAGCTGAACTCTGCAAATTTAATAGGTTACATATACCACAATAAAAAAAAACACTTGGCCTTTGCTAAAGTGGAACAGATTTGCCTTGTAAAAGACTATGATTAGAAGCCTCCTTTCTCTCCAGTAGCGACAAAACAGGAAGAGTAGACCCTGGTAGAGCACGCTGTGATCTGAGTTTAAAAATAGAAAGCTTTATATATGTCAAAAGCATCACCTTTTCACTAGGAAAGGTTGTGGGTCCAAACAGAAGTAACTGATTTCCCAGAAGATCCAGTTTCTAAAGCGCTGTTATCTAGGCAATCTTACTGTACTTCTGATGAATGGGAGCACCAGCTTGGCCCTGTGAACTTCCCTGTGAGACGGGGAATGAGACAGGCCCTTTGGTGAATTTCTGTACGCAACAGCATGCTGCTTATCTGCTAAAGAATATCACTCGAGTTGTGAAAAAGCTGGAAATAGCTTTGCAGACATGTCTCTGCAGCTGTTGCGAGGACATTCTCTCTTAGACTCTCCTAGATTAATTAGGTTTTGTAATGATAGACTTAAGTTCTTTTGTAGTGACTTAAGACTTTTGTAATGATAAGAGTTAAGTTAGTCAGGAGTGCTTTGGAGAGGCTCTTGTCATGTCTACCCAGGAAGAAGGGCAAATCATGCCTAACTTATCTAGTGGCCTTCTATGATGGAGTGACTGCATTAGTGGACAAGGGAAAAGCTATGGATGACATCTACCTGGACTTCTGTAAGGCTTTTGGTACAGTCCCCCACAACATTCTTATCTCTAGATTGGAGAGATACAGGTTTGGTGGATGGACTGTTAGATGGATAAGGAATTGGCTGAATGATCGTGCCCAAAGAGTTACGTGAGTCAGTAGCTCAATGTCCAAGTGGAAATCAGTAACAAGTAGTGTCCCTCAAGGGTCTGTACTGGGACCAATACTGCTTAATATCTTCGTCAATGACATAGACAGTGGGATTGAATCCACCCTCAGCAAGTTTGCAGGTGACATCATGCTGAGTGGTGCAGTTGATTCGCTTGAGGGAAGGGATGCCATCCAAAGGGATGCTTGAGGAGTGGGCCCATGCAAACCTTATGAGGTTCAACAAGGCCAAATGCAAGGTCATGCACCTGGGTTGAGGCAATCACCAATATCAGTACAGACTGGGGGATGAATGGATTGAGAGCAGCCCTGCTGAGAAGGACTTGGGGGTACTGGTGGATGAAAAATTGGACGTGAGTTGGCAATGTGTGCTTGCAGCCCTGAAAGCTAATTGTATCCTGGGCTGCATAAAAAGAAGCATGGCCAGCAGGTCAAGGGAGGTGATTCTCCCCCTCTACTCTGCTGTCTTGAGACCCCATGTGGAGTACTGTGTCCAGCTCTGGGGTCCCTGGTACAAGAAAGACTTAGACCTGTTCAAGTGGGTCCAGAGGAGTGTAACGAAAATGGTCAGGGCTGGAACACCTCTCCTGTGAAGAAAGGCTGAGAGAGTTGGGGTTGTTCAGCCTGGAGAAGAGAAGGCTCTGGGGAGATGTTATTGTGGCCTTTCATTATATAAAGGGAGCTTATAAGAAAGATGGAGAAAGACTTTTTTACCAGGGCTTGTAGTGACAGGACAAGGGACAACAGTTTAAACTGAAAGAGAGTAGGTTTAGATTGGAAGGAAGAAATTTTTTACAACGAGAGTGGTGAGACACTGGAACAGGTTGTCTAGAGAAGTTGCGGATGCCCCATCCCTGGAAATGTTGAAGGTCAAGTTGCATGAGGATAGTAACCTGATCTAGTGAAAGATGTCCCTGCCCATGGCCAGGGGGATTGGACTAGTTGATCTTTAAAGGTCTGTGCTAACCCAAACCATTCTATGATTCTCACAGCTCAGGTTCTCTGAATACAGTCAGTTTAGCTATCTACAGTGGATGGTGTAAATACTCCCTAAATGTACATCCAAGTGCTCCATTAGTCATTGGAAGAATTTTTCTTTGGCTATTTATGCCTCCCTATCACTTGGAGTTTTTAAACAAAATCTGAATTGCCCTGTCACTCTCTTCCTGATCTTAGAGATTGGCTGTCTGAATTGTGAAGAGGAATTCAGTGTAGTCTATCCAGTCTGTTGTAATGAATGCTTTTGACCTTAAAATCTGCATTGCACATACTAGGGGAAGTGGGGGAAAAGCACACCTGAAACAGCTGTATCTCAACTTTTAAGAAAGATTTTTATCCTGGACTTGATTTTTATCCTGGAATTGCATCCTGACAATTTCCATATTGCTTGTTCACAGTTATGGAAGATCTGCTGTTTTATTGGCATTTCCAAGTCTGACCAAGGGTGTCATTATGCTACTACAGAGTTACAATTTCTTTTTCTCTGTTTCTTGTCAGCAACCAAAGAGGTAGAAGACCCTATGGAGACAGCAGAGAAAGTTGGTCTTGCAGCACTAATAATTCAGGTGAGTCTGAGCTGCCTCCAGAGGTGTTTGCATCTTCTGTGAAAAGTTAAAAATTGAGATGGAGAGCTGTATCTAGGTGACATTAATTTATTGTTCCAGGACTTCCGGGGCCTTCTGTCATCTGATTATCAGTTTAGCTGGGATCGAGCTCTTCAAAGTCGTGGAGATACAGGTGTGTTCTTGCAGTACACCCATGCCAGACTCCATAGGTAAGAGGACCGTTTGTATGCAGAAGTACAGTTTGACATGTATTTTAACCTTATTAACTTACTGCTTTGTTAAGTAGTAGTGTTAACTCCTTCCCTAAATATGACACACATTCACTTTTTCAGCAGAGGTGTGAAGTTTATGATAGGAATCACTGAGACTTCTCAGAAGAGCAAGCCAATTAAAATGAAATTTCCACGTCATTTCCACAGGTGTGAGCTAACTGTCCATGTACTTTCCCAGTTCTAGGAACAGCCTCTCTGTGTGCTTGGTGTCAGTGATGAAGAATGGCGGCCCTAGGATTAAAAAAACTGATGTCAAAACCAAAATGCCAGTACTTGTAAAATATACCAAATCACAGAACTTAGATGTTTTTAGCTACCACTGTAGCTAGTGGGGTTTTTTAAACATTCTATTATTTCCCACTGTTGGTAACCCAGCTTAAAAGCAGACCCCTTCCTGTTGACTCAGGTCAAAGACCTGACATGTGTGGTTATTTTCTAAAAAGAATTTTGAAAGCATTTGAACAGTTTTAGCGATTACAGTGATATTTCAGATCATTTTTAATGCAGACATGGATATGTATTTTCATAAAAGCAAGTAAGAGACCTTCCTGCATCAGGCCAAAAGCCCATACAACCTGCTATTCTGTCTAAGGCAATGGTAATAGGAGATGGTATTCAGGGAGAGCATGCAAGCCTGATCCCTTTCTGTAGTCTATTCTTCGTGTACTCCCTTATCATCTAGGTATTGATGGTATTATGGTACCATTACTAGGGTATTGACTACCTCCCTAGTCCTATTAGCATGAGCTTCTGGGCCTGTTTTCCATGCGTATCTCTAATCCTGTGCATATTGAATAGCTATCACAAATTTTAATTCTTTTATAATGGGTTGAAGTCAGCTAGTCTGTCTCAATGTTCCATTCAGCTTGAGCAGAAGATGCCTACCCTTTTTTTCTTAAAACCACAAATTACTGTTTCTCTTGTTCAGCTTTGCTAATAAGAGTTTTTCATCCAACATTTGTTTGTTTTTCATTCTTACATTTTAGTTTAGAACAGATGCATGGGAATGAGCAGCTAACGGACATTAATGTGGCGTGCTTGCAAGAGCCAGGTGCCATCTCTGTTCTTCAGCATCTTCTCAGGTTTGTCTAGTTTTCTTTCAAAATACCAGTTCCCTTAAAATAAAATTCTGAATTTGTTGCCAGCCTGTTGAGCAGGCACAGACTGCACGATCATAAGAGAAAAATGGCTGTTTCAGGCAATGGCTTGTCTGTTGGGTCATACTGATTGCCAACAGTAGCCCTCACTTGAAATCTTTGTGGACTTTAGAAACCACATGAGGGAAAAAGCAGTATTTGGAACATACTCTGTGTACATGAGCCTCTTAATTACTTCTTGTCTTCAGAAAAATATGCTAAGCTCTATATAAATACTAGCTGCCGATTTGCTTGGTTCCTCTTGTTCTGTTTTTGTCATGTGGGAAAGGGGAGAGGAAGTGCTCCTGGGTGACGTGAAATGGGGTATGTGCATGCACATTCAGTAGCTCAACATCCTTCAGAGCTACTGAACGTGCACAACTAATACGTTTTAATAGAAGTAATGTTCTTCATTAATCAGTCTTAAAGCTGAACAGTTTCTGTTTTCGTTATTTCACAGGCGTGTAATTAAAATACAGAGACAAGGGAGTTGTCCATGTTGTGCAGCCTGTAATGGAGTTGGAAGTAATTGAGGCTTTCAGAATTCCTAGTGAGAGGTCCTGTATACTGCATTGCGCACTGCACAGTGCCAGAGAGTTAACTTCTTTGGCCACACTAAGGCCTTCTTGAGGGCATCTGTTTAAAATTCAGACTTCCAAAAGCCATGCCAGAGTCCCAGGTGGCACCTTTCAGCCTGCAAGCGTAGGCTGCAGAGTCCTACCGTTAACTGTAATTGGCTCAAGAGGTCTGCCTGCAGTTTATTGTATGCTGCATGTTCTCTTGAGCAACAGCAAGACCAGCCAGCACTCTAAGTAAGAAAGACTAGTAGTGTCTTATTTATCTAGTGCAATTATATTTCACAGAAAACTTGTGAAATTCTTGGTTTTATCAATTAGTGTATAGCTGCCTGTCTTATGTGTGAAAACTGACGGGGTTAATGTATTTTGGTTTGATTTGCAGGGATCACTGCATCCCAGACATGTGTCCATTTCCAAACAGAGGTTGTTGCTCCACTGCAGGGCTCTTGTTTTTATAGAGCTTCAGGTCTCCTTATTGCAAAGGCTTTTGAGTCTGGACAGACACCATATGGAATCTGTATGAAACATCTCCTGGGGCCTTTACTTTCAGTAGAAAGCAGTATTTAGGTTATCCACTAGACCAGGCACTCAGTGGCTAACAAACTCACGTTTAGATATCCCATGATTTCAGGAGTAACAATTACTGTTCAGTCCTTCTTGTGAGTCACCATGAGTAGATTCTTCTTGAAAAGTTTCTATGATAAACAATCCTGACTTGTCAGAAGCCCGCTTCTCATGGCTCTGCTCTGCTGTTTGAAAAGCTACCAAACATTTGCCCTTAAAATTAGCTGACTAGTTCTGAATGCCATTAACTTTGCAGACTAATGAATAGTAGATTGAAGGTAGCATGTATATCCCTGCAAAAGTGGACTTATTGAACTGATAAAATAATCTAACAAGTTGTTGTAGGCCAACACTGAAGCAGCAGCTTCATGAAGCAGCAAAATTGGTATCAAAAGAGGGCCCTTTCATTTGATACCAACTTTGTTGCTTCATAAAGCTTTATTAATGGCTGTTTGATGGTGCTTGTTAAGTTAATAGTAATTTTTCTATACCTACATTGCTGTCTCTGAGGAGCCAACAGCTGCTGCTGTCTATGTGGTCCCTGAGACAATGCAGAGCTTCCCCTAATTTTGTCTTATTCACATCTGTTGCGCAGTGGTATAAAGGCAGTGACCGTCCCTGTTTGAACAGTGGCCACCTGCGGCATGCTGGCTGAGATGAGCTGCTGAATGCATGTGTAAGAGATGTTTTTGTAGCTTACCCGCCAAGGGAATGGGGAACACTCCCTCCCTGGTGCTATAGCTCTTACTTGACCACTGAACCCCCATTATCAGACATCACTCCCCAGTTCTCCCGCAGCTTGCCTTTGAAGGAGGAGGATCTCGGGGAAGTTTGGCTTGGGCATGCTGGAGGGGATGGGCCTGGGAGCTGAGCAAAGACCAGGAGTAGTCCACTCCCCACTTTGAATTTGAAATATATTCGGCCCCAGAAGTGCTGGTAACTTCTTGCAAGCTGTGAAAAAGAGGATGTGCACAAGTGGACAGCAGAACACACGAAGAAAAACCATGGATCTCCATGACTCTGCCTGTACTATCCAGTTTAATACTGTCTTACATAAGTCAATTTTATTCCAGGATTATGTAAACCCACTTTGTTTTTGTCTTTTCTAATGTTACAATATTTCCTTTAGCTACTTAAAATTCTAAGCTGCATTTACTAAAGGCAACATCCTCTAAGGGACTATTTTGACTGCCTTGGTTATCTAATACATTTTTTGCTCCTAGGAACTTACAATTACTGTTGAAATGTAAATCCAGACATAATGTTCCAGGAGCAAATATAGCTCTTGTGTTCTGTTTGCTATAGCCTGCCTCTCTGAGCTCTGCCATCTACAGTGTTTGCATGAAGAGGAGCAGAAGCAATCATCTCCTTCAATAATAAGTGAATGAGAAAGAAACAATCAATTGTGTGCTAATTACATGGCTTAGGTCTGGTTCAGAAGATTATTTTGGTTAATTCTGCAGTTGTGGTTGTGTGTTTGTTCTGACTTAAGCAAGTCTGATCAGCCTTTTTTCTGAGTACACCTTCCTACCACTTCAACACCACACAACCCGTTTCTTTCTTCACAGGTATGATGAGGTCCTATATAGATCTTCTCAGGATCTGCAACCCAAGCACATTGTCAGCTACCTCCTCACACTCAGGTAAGGTGATTGCCAATACTGGCGTCCGTCTCTGGTAAGGACAGGTCTTCCTGAGCTGGCTTTGCAGCCCTCAAATCTGCACTGCTTTGAAGAGTAATAACAGTGGGAAGATGTAAATTTATGGGGCAGTTTCTCTAGAGCAGGAAAGGTATAAGTAGGATAGCAAATAATATAGTAGAGATCAAGGTTGGAACCAGGAAACAAAGGAGCCAGGAGCCTCCTCAGAAACTAACTGCTTTCAAGAAAAAAGAATCACTTGGCTGTAACCCAGTGTCTGAACCCAGAATCATGCTGGACTAATCATATCTCAAAGAGCAGATCTGAGCTGATAATATGCTCTCAAATCTCAAAATTTCAGCTAGGAAATTTTGTCCAAACTGCTTTTAACCACTGATCTCAGCCTATGTGTTGAGATGGACAAAGCATATTATTACTGTAAGTCATACTGCATATGTGACCTCCATAGGGAGGGTCCCCATAGGGACCTGTCTGATTTGACAGCACAGTGGAATACAGGAGTAGACTTGCTGGAGGAAGCTGTAGAGCCTGTGTATGGGGAAGGCTTTAACAAGTTAAGGAAACTTGTCTAAGGAATCCTGCCCCTTGGGAATGACAGGGCAGGCTCTCAAGGACCTTTCCAGACCAGTTTTGGGGTTTGTTGATTGTGGGGGTGGAGAGAATGTTTTGGGCTTATTTTATGAGCCATATGTTGTTGATGGCATGCAGGCTACAGAAAACCATACCCTCCCTCAGCCAGGTGAAAGAGGCTGTTGGAAATAAGTCTCTGGCGTGCTGCAGTTGCGGCTGTTCCAGTTCTGCTGCTTTCTGTAGCCCGTAGCACTGTTCTTGTCAAGAGACTTGCTTGTTCTCACCGTTCTCGCCATGCTTTCCATTTCAGCCATCTTGCAGCCGTGGCACATAAAACTCTTCCTGTGAAAGGCAGCGCCCCTGAATTAGCCCAGGTATGGCACCGGGTTGTTAGGCGGTGGCTGGAGCCTGTGCAGGGCGTCCCAAGGAATGATCCACTAAGGCTTTGCCAGCCCAGCTGTGTAACCACTGGGGTGAATATGCACCTGCAGGCTCATGAGCCAACAGTCAGGCTCTCCCATGGGTGGCACTGCTTTGGGAAGGCAAGGGTTGCTGTTCACGGCTGTGCCTGCTGGAGAGGGCTGCTCTGCCTGACCTTCCCAAAAAAGAATGCTCCATAAGGACAACTGCTCCAAACCCAGTCAAACCCCCTTCCTTATCGCCTTTCCTTCTGAACTTTTAAAAAGTAAACATTTGAGTGTTTATCTTGCTCGTTAATTTCTGGTGGTTTCCTTTAGTGGTTATGTGGGAAGACAGAGAATTAGGAGATAACTGAATCTGTCTCCTCCCGCTTGCCACCTACATATCCCAAGTTGTCTGTATTGCCTTTCCAGCTAAAGCACGGAGGCTGACAACTGTTAACATGCAGTTCCACATAGATGCAAATTATTTTCTACTGATCTCCCAGGCAATGTTTGACCTGTTAACTGCTCAGTGAATGATATACTAATTATACTGCCTTTCTTATTTTCTCTTTCATCTATTTCAAAAGCAATTACCTAGCTGACTTTGGTAGGAAGTCACATCCAAGTGTTGAGCTGTGTTGTGGGGGGGGAAAAATTCAGTGGAATTGATGGAGCTGCACTCTGTATTTGAGCTTAGATGCTGCAGGTACTCCTGCCTTTGAAGATGGACTAAGACAGTCCAAGCTACAAGGAAAGTTTCAGTTCCTTATCCTGTAAAAAAACCCTTACAGTGTGACAGCTTTCAAGAACAATTTTTTTGGAGCAAGGCTGATGATAGAGCCCTTCCCAAACAGCCAGCTGTGTAACAGCTAAGACATTGACAAGGATGAGTGAAATTTTCAAAGAAGCCCATAGTTGCTTGACCATCTCTAACCCAGGCACAGTGAGAGGAGGGATTCCAGCAGTATCCTCAGGCTGTTACAGCTTGTGGCGCATGAAAAGTTTTCACTTTTTAGTCATTGCTAGCTCTTTTGCAGGCATCACCTCTGGTCGCTCTGCCCTGAGGGTGCGACTGGGCTGGAGACCTCTTTCCAGCTTCCCTTGGTTGACAAAAGTGTCCCTCTGTTGACACTGCAATGGGCTATCCACAGCTGGTGTGAATTCTGCCAGCACTGGTGTTAGTCAGTACTCCAATTATGCGTATGTCCGAATCCCAGCGCCCTGCATGGGCAGTGTTCTCACCTCTGACAGACTGCTCCTAACTGCTGTCCTGAGAACTATGCCCTGTTCTGTAGCCATGTCGTTAAGCTGACAGCTGTTCTTGTTTTGCAGGCAAGGCTCTGTCTCTTTCAAGCTGCACGCTTGGTTCTAGCCAGCGGAATGAAACTTCTTGGAATTACACCTGTAACTCAAATGTAATGAGGCTATATGCAATGTGAAGTCACATCCTTTAGTAAAAGCATTTTTTTCAGCATAATACTCTCCTGCGTGTCATTGCTAATGCAGTGTGGAAACTCTGTCTGCTCTTGGAGGTTTGTACAGTCCAACACACCGACTGCAGAAGGGTCGTGTGGCACAGCCATTTGGGGGAGGCCAGGGCTGTCATAGTCACTTTCTCCCAGGCACTTGGTAGGAATAGTGTACTTAAGATACCAGTCTTCTTGGTATTTCCCATAAAAGAGAACTGCTCTGCATTTACCCTTGTAAATATAATATCCTTTTGGTAGAGGAACTGGTATTAACTGCACTGCCCTAAGTGATCAAAGTTCTCCCTGTCTGCAGTTGCCATTGTGTACTTATGCCTAGTGGTACAACAGCTACAGCTGCCCTGTAACAAACCGGGTTAGTCAGACCCTGCCAGGAAATTTTTTTCCTGTGTGTGGTACTGCACTCGCCCTTTGGTAACATTAGCCAAGACCAACTGCCAACTCTGTCACATCCTGTTCCTCACCCATTCCTCTGTCACGCCGACGTGATGACCAGGGAGAAGGGGGGTTGCTGCCCAGCTGGTGGCAGAGGAACCGCAGTGCTCCCTCAGCACCATACACGCAGTCAGACATGGCAGCTGCTGCTTGGCACCCCTGAGCCACCACACTGCTGAGGAGAGGTGCAGGTGGCAGCTCCAGCCTCTGAAATGCCTGACGATGCCCACCACCACCGAAGCCTTGACTCACCAGAGCGGCACTCTGGTGGCACACTG